>NC_083595.1:55854681-55904681 GCF_027579695.1 Neoarius graeffei | reverse complement strand
GACTCGTCTGTCCTGAAGAAGTCAGAGATCTCGATGCTCCAGCTCGTTCAGTGGAACATGAGAGTTAGCCTTTAGGTCTTTCACATTTATCTCTAGACTTTTACCAGTTACATATAACATTAGTATTTTCTTAAATTCATGTTTCTGTATTTATGACACATTTTGAAGCTTTTCTCCGGCTTGCTAGTCGGAGCTTTGTGAATGTTTTTCTCCAATATATCTAATGAGCGTCTTCCAATTCCAGTTTATTTATACAGCACTTTTAATATTCTACACAGTCACAAAGCAGATTTACTAAAATATCTGTGACATTCAAAAGCTCTTGCAGAAGCCATCCAGAAACCAGCTGTGAGTGTAGCAAAAGGACCAGAAACATGTGTCCAGTTCAAACACGTCCAAGATAAAATCCTGTCCCAAACATTAAATATCTGAGAGAGGTTCCTCCCAGTACTGACCCTGGGGGGTGAAAACTTATGCAGCCAGCTGACTGTAAAACTACACAGTGTGGGAAAGTTCAGGGGCATGAATACTTACACAATCAGTGTTCAGACCTGTGTGTGCGTGTGTGTGTGTGTGTTTCAGTTTAATGGATTGAGTTTATTTTTGTTCTTTTCATTTCTCCTCAGTCACTACAGTGACACACAGCATTCCCTAATGGATGGATGGTTACCATGGTGATGATACATTCACACAGAAAGCTGCATTCAGACCAAACAGGAAGCGAACAAGATCAAGACGAGTCGAACAACACGACATCAGAGAGGATTCTCATGATCTCCACATCTTCTCCACACACTCTCATAATATTCTCCACACACAGCAGTGTGGTGTTTTTATCTCTAGAAAATAATTATGGAAAGAAATTTAAATTAAGTTTAATAAAATGAATTGAAATAGTTAAATACTGTGACATTTCAATATTTTCTCCCACAAGGTCTTAAACGTTTAAGACTGTGATGCTAATGGAACAGCTGTGTGTGTGTGTGTGTGTGTGTGTGTGTGTGTGTGTGTGTGTGTGTGTTGGCTCAGTCTTCTCAGTGCTGCTGATTAAAGCCTGTGTGTATTTCCACAGAGACAGTGTGTTTGCGAGGCGGGAGAGTGACATGCAGTAAAGTCGTGTTTTCTCTGTGATGCATGAAGAAAAGCAGAAACACTGAGAGCTGCTGAGCGACGTTTTCTTCTGTTAAAAAATAAAAGCAGATTGAACTCAAAGTCTGTCGCGTCACAATAAGAACATTAACCTCAGCCTGTTGGAGAGAAAACCATCTGCAGCTTGACAAATACAGACCAGTCATAAAACACCCACAACATCTCCACTATCTCCACCACCTTCACCTCCATCTCCACCACCTCCACCTCCAACTCCACCATCTCTACCACATCCACCTCCATCTCCACCATCTCCACCCCCTCCACCTCTATCACCATCTCCACCTCCACCACCACCTACAGTGGTGCTTGAAAGTTTGTGAACCCTTTAGAATTTTCTATATTTCTGCATAAATATGACCGAAAACATCATCAGATTTTCACACAAGTCCTAAAAGTAGATAAAGAGAACCCAGTTAAACAAATGAGACACAAATATTATACTTGGTCATTTATTTATTGAGGAAAATGATCCAATATTACATATCTGTGAGTGGCAAAAGTATGTGAACCTTTGCTTTCAGTATCTGGTGTGACCCCCTTGTGCAGCAATAACTGCAACTAAACGTTTGCGGTAACTGTTGATCAGTCCTGCACACCGGCTTGGAGGAATTTTAGCCCGTTCCTCCGTACAGAACAGCTTCAACTCTGGGATGTTGGTGGGTTTCCTCACATGAACTGCTCGCTTCAGGTCCTTCCACAACATTTCCATTGGATTAAGGTCAGGACTTTGACTTGGCCATTCCAAAACATTAACTTTATTCTTCTTTAACCATTCTTTGGTAGAACGACTTGTGTGCTTAGGGTCGTTGTCTTGCTGCATGACCCACCTTCTCTTGAGATTCAGTTCATGGACAGATGTCCTGACATTTTCCTTTAGAATTCGCTGGTATAATTCAGAATTCATTGTTCCATCAATGATGGCAAGCCGTCCTGGCCCAGATGCAGCAAAACAGGCCCAAACCATGATACTACCACCACCATGTTTCACAGATAGGATAAGGTTCTTATGCTGGAATGCAGTGTTTTCCTTTCTCCAAACATCACGCTTCTCATTTAAACCAAAAAGTTCTATTTTAGTCTCATCCGTCCACAAAACATTTTTCCAATAGCCTTCTGGCTTGTCCATGTGATTTGTAGCAAACTGCAGACCAGCACCAATGTTCTTTTTGGAGAGCAGTGGCTTTCTCCTTGCAACCCTGCCATGCACACCATTGTTGTTCAGTGTTCTCCTGATGGTGGACTCATGAACATTAACATTAGCCAATGTGAGAGAGGCCTTCAGTTGCTTAGAAGTTACCCTGGGGTCCTTTGTGACCTCGCTGACTATTACACGCCTTGCTCTTGGAGTGATCTTTGTTGGTTGACCACTCCTGGGGAGGGTAACAATGGTCTTGAATTTCCTCCATTTGTACACAATCTGTCTGACTGTGGATTGGTGGAGTCCAAACTCTTTAGAGATGGTTTTGTAACCTTTTCCAGCCTGATGAGCATCAACAACGCTTTTTCTGAGGTCCTCAGAAATCTCCTCTGTTCGTGCCATGATACACTTCCACAAACATGTGTTGTGAAGATCAGACTTTGATAGATCCCTGTTCTTTAAATAAAACAGGGTGCCCACTCACACCTGATTGTCATCCCATTGATTGAAAACACCTGACTCTAATTTCACCTTCAAATTAACTGCTAATCCTAGAGGTTCACATACTTTTGCCACTCACAGATATGTAATATTGGATCATTTTCCTCAATAAATAAATGACCAAGTATAATATTTTTGTCTCATTTGTTTAACTGGGTTCTCTTTATCTACTTTTAGGACTTGTGTGAAAATCTGATGATGTTTTCGGTCATATTTATGCAGAAATATAGAAAATTCTAAAGGGTTCACAAACTTTCAAGCACCACTGTACATCCCCATCTCCACCTCCATCACCACCTCCACTTCCACCACATCTCCACCTCCATCAACATCTCCATCTCCCCAACCACCTACATCTATATCTCCACCTCCATCACCACCTCCACCACCATCTCCACCTCCACCACCACCTACATCTCCATCTCCACCACCACCACCTCCATCTCCACCTCCATCACCATCTCCATCTCCACCTCATCACCATTTCCATCTCCACCTCCACCACTACCTCCATTTCATCACCATTTCCATCATCACCTCCACCTCATCTCCATCTCTGCCTCCACCACCATCTCCACCTGCACCACTACCTCAACCTCCACCACCATATCCATCTCCACCTCCATCTCCACCACCATCTCCACCTCCACCACCATCTCCACCTCCACCACCACCAAAATCTCCATCTCCACCTCCACCACAACTGACATCTCCATCTCCAACTCTACCACCATGTCAATCTCCACTTCCATCTCCACTTCCACCAACATCTCCATCTCCACCTCCACCACCACCATCTCCATCTCCACCTCCACCACCACCATCTCCATCATCTCCATCTCCAACTCCACCACCATCTCCACCTCCACCTACATCTCCACCACCACTTATATCTCCATCTCTACCACCATCTCCACCTCCACCACCATCTCCACCTCCATCTCCATCATCACCTACCTCTCCACTACCACCTCCACCTCCACCACCATCTCCACCTCCATCTTCACCACCATCTCCATCTCCATCATCACCTACATCTCCAATACCACCTCCACCTCCATCTCATCTCCACCAACATCTCCACCTCCATCATCACCTCCATCTCCACCACCTCCATCTCCACCTCCATCACCACCACCATGTCCACCTCCACCACAACCTTCACCTCAACCACCACCTTCATCTCCATCTCCACCTCCAACACCACCTAGAGCTCCATGTCCACCTCCACCACCATCTCCATCACCATCTCCATCTCCACCTCCACCTCCATCTTCACCACCACCTACATCTCCATCTCCACCACCATCTCCACCTCCTCCACCATCTCCATCTCTATCTCCACCTCCACCACCATCTCCACCTCCACCTCCATCTCCACCACCATCTCCGTCTCTATCATCACCTCCATCTCCACCACCACCTCCATCTCCACCTCCACCAACATCTCCACCTCCATCACCACCACCATGTCCACCTCTATCACAACCTTTACCTCCACCACCACCTACATCTCTGTCTCCACCTCCACTACCACCTACATCTCCATGTCCACCTATATCTCCTCTCCACCTCCACCACCATATCCACCTCCAACCATCTCCATCTCCACCACCACCTCCTCCACCTCCATCTCCACTTCCATCTCCACCTCCACCTATATCTCCATCTCCACCACCATCTCCATCTCTACCACCATCTCCACCTCCACCTCCCATCACCACCTACATCTCCATCTCCACCACCATCTCCATCTCTATCATCACCTCCATCTCCATCATCACCTCCATCTCCACCACCACCTCCATCTCCACCTCCACCAACATCTCCACCTCCATCACCACCACCATGTCCACCTCTATCACAACCTTTACCTCCACCACCACCTACATCTCCATCTCCACCTCCACTACCACCTACATCTCCATGTCCACCTATATCTCCTCTTCACCTCCATCTCCACCACCATCTCCACCTCCACCCCATCTCCACCACCACCTACATCTCCACCTCCACCACCATCTCCATCACCACCACCACCTACATCTCCATCTCCACCTCCATCTCCACCACCACCTACATCTCCGTCTCCACCTCAACCACTACCTACATCTCCTCTACACCTCCACCTCCACCACCACCCACATCTCCACCTCCACCACCACCACCACCACCTACATCTCCATCTCCACTTCCACCATATCTCTAGCACCACCTCCACCACCATTTCCACCTCCATCACCATCTTCACCTCCACCACCATATCCACCTCCAACCATCTCCATCTCCACCACCACCACCACCTCCATCTCCACCTCCACCACCACCTATATCTCCACCACCATCTCCACCACCATCTCCATCTCTACCACCACCTCCACCACCATCTCCACCACCTCCATCACCACCTCCATCTCCACCTCCATCTCCACCTCCACCACCACCTCCTATATCTCCACCTCCACCACCATCTCCATCTCTACCACCATCTCCACCTCCACCACCATATCCACCTCCAACCATCTCCATCACCACCACCACCTCCATCTCCACCTACACCTCCATCTCCACCACCACCTCCATCACCATCTCCACCTCCACCACCACCACCATCTCATCTCCACCACCATCTCCATCTCCACGACCACCTCCACCACCATCTCCACCTTCACCACCACCACCACCATCTCATCTCCACCACCATCTCCATCTCCACCACCACCTCCACCACCATCTCCACCTTCACCACCACCACCACCATCTCATCTCCACCACCATCTCCATCTCCACCACCACCTCCACCACCATCTCTACCACCACCTCCACCACCATCTCCACCTCCACCACCGTATCCACCTCCAACCATCTCCATCTCCACCACCATCTCCATCACCACCTCCTCCTCCACCTCCATCTCCACCTCCACAACCACCTACATCTCCATCTCCACCACATCTCCATCTTCACCTCCACCACCACCATCTCCATCTCCACCACCATCACCTACATCTCCATCTCCATCACCACCTTCACCTCCTCCATCTCCACCACCACCTACACCACCATATCCACCTCTAACCATCTCCATCTCCACCACCACCTCCAACCATCTCCATCTCCACTACCACCTCCACCACCAACTACACCTCCATCTCCACCACATCTCCATCTTCACCTCCACCACCACCTACATCTCCACCACCATCACCACCTCCACTACCACCTCCACCACCACCTCCATCTCCATCACCACCTCCATCTCCACCACCACCTATATCTCCACCTCCATCACCACCTTCACCTCCGTCTCCACCTCCACCTCCATTTTCGTTTCAAATTAAATCACATATGATATTATCATTCATTTCTTCAGTTAAAATCTTTCGTCTCAGAAATGATCTGAAACTGTCAGGGACGGATCAGAAAACCTTCAGCAGGAACTGATGAGATCTCTATCTGCAGGACCCCTTCCCCAACACAGCTAATGAAAACACCCCACCCTGCCACGCCCCACCCCACAACAACTCATCCCACCTCATCCTGTCCCACAACACCCCGCCCTGCCCCACCCCGCCCCACCATGCCTCGCCCTGCTCCACATAACATGTCCAGTTTTAAAAGGACATTTCTATTTTTATTTTATTACTCGTTGCTCCCCATTTTTTATGACATTTATTCCTTTTCATCTCTGTTTGGTTTTGAGCAACTGGCACGCAAGTGTCGTTCGGGATCAGTAAACTTTATCTTACCACACATCCATCATGAGTGTTTGAGTCTTGGTGCTGTGCAGAAGCTCATCCTGCCTCAGGCAGCTTTTCTCCTCACACACTCGTCCCTCAAACCATCAAAGTCCAGCTGTTTACCTCGCTGCCTCTCACCAGCCTGCAGTGGCCATGTTCTGCATCTCCTTCACTCCGCTTTAGATCAGAGTGTTTATAATCCGAGCCATGAGCTCATTCTCCAGTTTCTCTTTGCTCTTTTAAGTTTTCTTTTCAGTGACTGAGTTAATGCGGGTTTACACTTACCCGTGATTTTTCATCTATTTCCATAAGAAAGACATCTGTATCTCTGTAACAGACTGGGTCAAGGTTCAAAAGTCAAAGTCGAGTTGAATTCTTTTAATAATAAATCCAGATCGACAGACAAACTCATAGTCAGAGACAGATTTTTAATCCTTGAGAAAAGATAAAAAAAAGAGAGATCAGTGTTGGAGCTCGATGTGATGAACCAGTTAAAACGAGTCAGAACTGAACGACCCACTGACCCACTCTCACTCTCACCAGGGACACTTCACTCTTTATGTCACATGATGGGATTTAACATTCACTGATTCATGTTCTGGGTTCAGAGTTGTGTGTGTACACAGTTTTGTGTGTGTGTGTGTGTGTGTGTGTGTGTGTGTGTGTGTGTGTGTGTGTGTGTGTCCAGAGCACTAGTCTGTCAGCGCCCCCTAGTGGTCAGGACCCTGTGCACAGTTGATGTGTTATCTGACTCTGTCTGACCCGCTGATCTGGAGCCCACTTTACACGGGGACGGTCTGAAACAAAAACGCAAAAGTCCGTTTTCGTTCTCACTTTTTTCCGCGTCTACACGACCGTTTTCAAGGAGGAAATCTGCGTCTATACGGTGACGCATAAATGTGTGGAATTCAATTGGATGTGCATGCCAGGCGGCTAGGTGGTGCTGTGAAAGACCTCCGCTATGTCTGCACGCATGCGCAACGTCTTCCGTCTTGTCTGATCTGCACATCTGCGCCGCGAAAACTTTGACTACTCTGGCTATGGTAAGTAAGAAAGTAAGTAAAAAAGTAAGCGCATACTATACCCGCCTCTGTTCATTAACGGTATATGTGCAGATTCGGTATAGATGTTCGAAGGACTCCTGGACGTTTATTAAAGCTGCCAGAGCAGCTTGAAGGTCCGTTGGATCGATGTAATCAGACATGCTCTTACTTTTTTACTTACTTTCTTACTTCCCGGGCTGGCATGTACAGTATATGACATACGTATGACGTAAAGGCGTACCCGACGTGAGCAGATCCGAGCAGAGTTTCGCGTATTGGGTAGTTTAGACGGATATGCAACGGGGGCCGTTTTTAACTTATCCACTCTGGAAGGCGTTTTCAATTTTTTCCGTTTTTCAGCCTCGGAAACGCCGTCCCCGTGTAGACGAAAGGCACTTCCGATAAAATATTTAGTCGTTTTTACCCGACAGCGTCCTCGTGTAAACGGGCCCGACTCATGGCACTTTATCACTTCCTTTCTCAGGTACAGAACTCAGGTAGGGGGCGTGGCCTAAAGTCACCTGCACACTGTCTGAGATTCAGGTGATGTTAAAGCTCTCATGGAGCTCCACAGAGGAACAGAGATGAGTGATGTGTCTGAGGCGGGTGTGATAATGCACACATTACAAATTTAGTGCTTTCTGGTAAAATGGAGGCTAAGTTTCCTTTAGCTGTTCATGACCTGAGCATCGTCGCTAACGAAGCCGACTCCATGGAGTGAGCAGTTGGCGGGTGTGTTTATGGTGATGTTGATGTGTGTAATCATTACAGAGTGACATTTTCACCCAGCGCTGCTTCTCTCTGTGATCGCGTCAGTATGAGAGATAATCCTGAGACACGGTGATGAAAACCTCGGCATTCGACTCACTTCAGCAGGACAATTTCTCTCTCTCTCTCTCTCTCTCCTTCCTCTCTGTGTGTTTTCCTGCTGACTCGCAGAAAGATTTCATTATTTACTGACTCACCCAGACGAGACGCCACGCGGCCCCCTGCAGCGGCTGCACTTATTTTATTAAAATCCCTGCGCTGACACCAGCACTCGCTCGTATTTATTACTGTCTTCAATAAATAACACGGCTGCTTTATAAACACAGGAAAGATAAATTTAACATTTATAAGCCCAGTTGGACGAGAGCCCACATGCTAGTTAAAGTGCAGACGGGCTCCTCTGTGGGGTTTAATCTTTTATGGCTGCGTCCCAGACGCTGGTGTTCAGGAGACGTTCCCTGATTAGAATTAACACTAACAGCCAGGAATGTTTAGGAACAACCGAGAGGGTCATCACTAACACCGAGTCACAGAGCAGGGTCTGAGAGCTAACAGGCTAATTAGCAGTTAGCCTATGAGATTACATCAATTCTCCCCGTGTGTGTGTGTGTGTGTGTGTGTGTGTGTGTGTGTGTATCTCAGGCCAGAGTTTATCTGCAGGTCGCTGAACTCTGTGTGAATTCATGTCGAAGAGTTTCTGAGGCACAGCGGATCCACAAGGTTGCACTGTGAGAGGTCAAAGGTCAAAGCAGAGCAGATGGAGCTCAGTGCACTGACTGTGTCCTACAGCAAGAAAAAGAAAACATCAGGACACACAATCCCTCAATCCAGTGCTAAGAGAGAGAAAGAGAGAGAGTGCTGTAAACCATGGCAACAGAAACATTAATAATAATAATAATAATTATTATTATTATTATTATTATTGAGTGATGCAGTGGAGATCACTGTCACTTGTGAACCTCGTGGCTGACTGGGGTTTCTCTGTGTGGAGTTTGCATGTTCTCTCCCCGTATCTGTGTGAGTTTCCTCCTCTGGGTCTCTGGTTTCCTCCCACAGTCCAAACACATGTGGATTCAGTCATCTGGCTCCTCTAAATCCCCCAGACATATATATGTGTGTGTGTGTGTGTGTGTGTGTGAGTGTGTTGGTTGTTCGTCTCTGTGTATCCCTGTGACAGATTGGTGACCCGCCCAGGGTGAACCCCACCCCTCACCTGAACTGAGCTGTGATTGGCTCCAGCTTCCCCCACGACCCTGACGGATAAGCGCTATAATGGATGGATGTGAATTTATTTTTTATTAATAACAGGTTAAAAAAAGAGATTTGATTGCTGCCTCAAAAAGTACAAAGTACTTCACATAAATTTCACAAAAAGTGAAATCAGAGTTATAAATCTGTTCAAAGCCAGCAGCAGTGTGATTAAATACTGAAGGGAAAATAAATAAAACATGTTTTTATAAAGCTGCTGAACTTTAATCATTCAGAAAAACAACCTGTGAAGAAAGGGTGCAGACAGTCAGAATGTTTTAAACAACGCTTTCATCATGAAAATAATTCTGAATTTTTTTGGTATGAATATTAAAAATAATCAATAAGTGGAACGTGTTTGTTCATTTTCACTCCTGACAGTAAAGAGCAGGATTTTATACACCAGAGCTGTGGAAAAATAACAGAGGGAAGTCCGTGAGTTTGTCAGCTGTTATTCAGGAAAAGTGAAGGTGAGCGTTTCCTCCAAAATGAACAAATTCCTCCGTACAGTCCATAAAACAGCACAGTATCTGATGTTTTGCTTCATGCAACACATTTCAAAAAAAGTCAGGACAGTAAATCATTCCCTGCTTTATAATGTTTATAATGTTCCCGTTCCTTCTCCCGACACTTAAAGATGTTTATGGACTGAAGACTCCAAGTGACGAAGTGTTTCAAGTTTCAAAGTTTCAAAGTGTTTATTGTCATATGCACAGTAAGGAACATGTCCTCTTGCACAATGAAATTCTTACTTTGCCGTCCAACAAGAATGACGAATTACAACAATAAACAGGTGGAAGAAATACAACCCCGATTCCAAAAAAGTTGGGACAAAGTACAAATTGTAAATAAAAACAGAATGCAATGATGTGGAAGTTTCAAAATTCCATATTTTATTCAGAATAGAACATAGATGACATATCAAATGTTTAAACTGAGAAAATGTATCATTTAAAGAGAAAAATTAGGTGATTTTAAATTTCATGACAACAACACATCTCAAAAAAGTTGGGACAAGGCCATGTTTCCCACTGTGAGACATCCCCTTTTCTCTTTACAACAGTCTGTAAACGTCTGGGGACTGAGGAGACAAGTTGCTCAAGTTTAGGGAGAGGAATGTTAACCCATTCTTGTCTAATGTAGGATTCTAGTTGCTCAACTGTCTTAGGTCTTTTTTGTCATATCTTCCGTTTTATGATGCGCCAAATGTTTGCTATGGGTGAAAGATCTGGACTGCAGGCTGGCCAGTTCAGTACCCGGACCCTTCTTCTACGCAGCCATGATGCTGTAATTGATGCAGTATGTGGTTTGGCATTGTCATGTTGGAAAATGCAAGGTCTTCCCTGAAAGAGACGTCGTCTGGATGGGAGCATATGTTGCTCTAGAACCTGGATATACCTTTCAGCATTGATGGTGTCTTTCCAGATGTGTAAGCTGCCCATGCCACACGCACTAATGCAACCCCATACCATCAGAGATGCAGGCTTCTGAACTGAGCGCCGATAACAACTCGGGTCGTCCTTCTCCTCTTTAGTCCGAATGACACGGCGTCCCTGATTTCCATAAAGAACTTCACATTTTGATTCGTCTGACCACAGAACAGTTTTCCACTTTGCCACAGTCCATTTTAAATGAGCCTTGGCCCAGAGAAGACGTCTGCGCTTCTGGATCGTGTTTAGATGCGGCTTCTTCTTTGAACTATAGAGTTTTAGCTGGCAACGGCGGATGGCACGGTGAATTGTGTTCACAGATAATGTTCTCTGGAAATATTCCTGAGCCCATTTTGTGATTTCCAATACAGAAGCATGCCTGTATGTGATGCAGTGCCGTCTAAGGGCCCGAAGATCACGGGCACCCAGTATGGTTTTCCGGCCTTGACCCTTACGCACAGAGATTCTTCCAGATTCTCTGAATCTTTTGATGATATTATGCACTGTAGATGATGATATGTTCAAACTCTTTGCAATTTTACACTGTCGAACTCCTTTCTGATATTGCTCCACTATTTGTCGGCGCAGAATTAGGGGGATTGGTGATCCTCTTCCCATCTTTACTTCTGAGAGCCGCTGCCACTCCAAGATGCTCTTTTTATACCCAGTCATGTTAATGACCTATTGCCAATTGACCTAATGAGTTGCAATTTGGTCCTCCAGCTGTTCCTTTTTTGTACCTTTAACTTTTCCAGCCTCTTATTGCCCCTGTCCCAACTTTTTTGACATGTGTTGCTGTCATGAAATTTCAAATGAGCCAATATTTAGCATGAAATTTCAAAATGTCTCACTTTCGACATTTGATATGTTGTCTATGTTCTATTGTGAATACAATATCAGTTTTTGAGATTTGTAAATTATTGCATTCCGTTTTTATTTACAATTTGTACTTTGTCCCAACTTTTTTGGAATCGGGGTTGTATTTTTGTTCATAAAGTAGGAAAGAAAAAATTAAATTAATGATTTGTGGTAATTAAAAACAAGATATTTAAAGAATACTTGGAATATTCAATCATAAAATAAATTGATTTTAAAAGATAGAGCAAAGAAAAACTCAGTCAGCATGAAATAACCTGGAAAATGAATGCGGGTCATTTTTGACCCATGTTGTGCATTAGAAGGGGTGCGCATATGTTATGAATCAAAGGGTTAAATTTATTTTTATTTCACTCGCTTGCTTCATATTTTTCCTGAAAAAATCCGAGAACCAACTAATTAAATTGGTGTGGCCTTATCATTTCTAAATTCTCCACACATTCTCTATTGGGGACAGAGGGGACACGCCCTCTTCTTCCACAGCCACGCCTTTGTAATGTGAGCAGAATGTGGTTTTGCATCGTCTTGTTGAAATCTCCCTGGAAAAGACGTCGTCTTGAAGGCAGCAGATGTTGCTACAAAATCTCTGCGGACTTTTCTGCATTAATGCTCCATCACAGAAGTGTAAGCTACCTTCACCAAGGGCACTGACCCAACCCCATACCATGACACACCCTGGCTTTTGGACTTGTTCCTGCTAATAGTCTGGATGGTCCTTTTCCTCTTCAGAGCATACTGCATCCATTTCTTCCAAAAATGTCCTGGAATACTGATTCCTCTGACCACAATACCCGTTCCCACTGTGTGATGGTCCATCCCAGATGCCTCCGAGACCAGAGAAGTCGACAGCACTTCTAGACACAGTTAACATAAGGCTTCCATTTAGCACAGTAAAGTTTTAACTGGTGTTTGTGGATGTAACTCTGTATTGTAGTTTGATAAAGGTTCTCCAGAGTAATCCTGAGCCCATGTGGTTCTATCAGCTGTAGATGAATGATGGTTCTTGATGCCGTCTGAGGGATCGGAGATCACAGGGGTTCAGATTAGGCTTGAGCCCTTTACACACTGAAATTCCTCCAGATTCCTTGAATGGTTTAATGATATCCTGCACCATAGAAGGTGAAATATCCAAATACCTTCCTATCTTTCTTTGAGGAACATAGTTTTTAAACATTTCAATAATTTTCTCACGCATTTGTTGATAAACTGGAGATCCTCGGCCCATCTTCACTCCTCAAAGACTCGGCCTTTCCTGGAAGCTGATTTTGTACCAAATCATGATTACAGTCACCTGTTTCACATCACATCGTTATGTAAGTGTTTTACCTCATTACTCACCCGAAATTGCCCCGTAACAACTTTGTTTGGAATGTGTTGCAGGACTAAAATGCAGGAATGGATGGATATTAACTAATGAAATGAAGTCGACCAACAAAACATGAAAAATCTCGGGTTCATTCTGTCTGTACATTTACAAATCACTGCTTTCTGTGTTTATTGTATTTTCCACACCGTCCCAACTTTCTCTGATTTGTGATTGTAAAACCACAGATTCTGAAAATAGACACAAAAATTTTTGAGGGAAAAGTAAATATAAAATGTGATTCAGGGTGTTTTCACTGGAGTCAGTGAGGATTATAAGGTTTATAAAGGAAATTGAGGTGCATATCATACACACACACATCAGGAAATGAGTTTCAGTAATCTATGGTATGATGTGATTACAGAGTGGGTGGAGCTCAAACTGTGTGTTGTGTTAAATTGTGACATTTTTATTTTTATTTGATAATTGCTGCACAAACACAATCATTATTTGTCTGATAATAATGTCATTCGTAATTAATTTTAACAAGCATGTGAATGATGAATTTTCTCCACTTTTATTCATTCTTTGCTCCACGCTGCAGGGTTTCTCTGAGTTGTGTGATGAGTGGATCGATGTTCGTCTGTAATCAGTGTGTTAATGATGAAGTGTTTTTCTCCCCAAGGGTCTGAGCATGTGGTGGTGTTTATCTGTGGTGTTTATATCTCAGCACGCATTTATGATTTGTTCAGCATTTTATTATTAGTAGTGTATTGTAGCATGCTGCATCAGCTCTGTGTGTGTGTGTGTGTGTGTGTGTGTGTGTGTACACATTTTTCTCCATGTCCATCCTCCTGAACACAACAAGCAGAGAAACTGAACAAACACGACCTCAAGGGAAATTAACACAGTTTAGAAACGATGAGTCTGTGTTGGGGAAAGTTTCTCAGTCGTATCATTAAAACTGCTTCAGTACAGAAACTCGGTGTCAACTATCTCTCTATAACACACACACACACACACACACACACACACATTTATTATTTGATCTGATTCTGATCAGTGATGTATGAAAACATTCTGCTGTATAAAAGCTCCATCATCTGTGTGTAATGATTTATTACATTAATTAATTCTTCAGTTTTTACTGTGTTCATTTTCACAGCTACACACACACACACACACACACACACACACACACATCATCTGTGTGATTTATTACTATTTATTTCCACCCTGATGGTGTCCTTGAGTAACATTCAGTGTTTGGGGTTTTTTATAACTTTACATCGAATTTAAAACCGAATTTTGTTGAGTTATTTATTTATTCATTGTATTTTTGCATTTTAAATTCAAAATATTCATCCTTTACATTAGAAGATCAAATCAAAACCAAATATTTATGATGAATCACAGTAATGAAACACTCTACAGTCCATAATTATAATTCTGTGTAAATGACTCCGTTGTGTTCAGATCCAGAGTTTAATAAAGATTTAATAATCTGAGATGTATTTACTTTATAATCATCACATTCTGGTTTATTGCCTTTAAATTGCTCACTTATAATTTAAGGCAAATTAAGACTTTTAAGGACCTTTAAACTGTATTAATATATCTGTATGTATTTATATTTCTTTAGATATTGATATGTGAATCTGATCATTATTCCTGATCACGCTTTAATCGGACCGGTTGCTCTTTTCGCTTTGTTGTTGTTGTTGTTTGTCCAGATGGAGTTCATCACGAACCTGTTCCCATCTGCAGGACTGATCCACTGAGTCCCTCTCTGCACAAACACAGATGAGTGAAAATCCCACTTATTTGTCTGGATTACGGCTGATTTATGAGGCGTGTGCGAGTCTGTCCAAGTTTCTCACAGATGGTGGACGTCAAACAGGTCAAACTCAGATTACCTAGGCCCGAGCCCCCCTACCGGGTCTGATGGACATATACACAAACAGGGTGGGAGCTTGGGCCAGGAAAATCATGCAGGATGCCTCACACCCAAACTCTAACCTCTTCACCCTGCTGAATTCGGGCAGACGACTACGAAGTCTCCATGCACGAACAGAGAGACTGAGGAAGAGTTTTTATCCACAGGCAGTTAGACTGCTAAACTCAGTACATTTTAAATAATCCCTTTTACTACAGCTTTTATATCAGTGTTAGAGGACTCATTTTCCTCTTTCTAACTGTGCACATTTCATTTTTATCTTCTTGTTATCCCCAGGCTATTTTAACTTACTCATTAGTATTTTAGACTTATTTTTTACATGTCACGCTTCAGGAGTCATCTTTTACTTTTCTAGTGCGGTTACTTATTTGCATATGTTGTTTTTATTCTTGTTTATATGCTGAGCTGATGACCCCTTTAACATTTCACTACATGTAAAATGTATGTGACAAATAAAAGCACTTGACTTGAAAACAAACAAACAAACAAACAAACAAAAAAGATGGATATTTGACCAAAAGTAAAATGATCCTAAACTGTTAACAGTCGTCAAAGCTCTTAAAGCGGCTGTGTGCGATTTTGAGTGTTCATGAAAACGTTCACAATTCTGCTGTTATGAACTAAAAACGTTCCCGATGCAGAGACTCTGAGGTTCTTCCTGCTTTAAATATTAAAGTGGCACATTTCAGAACAACCGTGAACACATTATTCCACAGATTTAACCTGCAGCGCTCATGTTCGAGAGCACACAGGAATAACACACCAGTTTTCTCACGGCACATTTACATAATAATCTCTTAGTAATGATTCTCAATCATTTTACTCAAACATACAAATTCCTGAACAACAACACGTCGGTTTCAGCCTTCGAGTGCTTTACTCCAGCACGAGCTCCTCTCTTCTCCACAACGCTTAGCGTTTATTACCAGGTTTCATTAAAGTTCACTCCTAAATGACATGCTGTGAAATGTTCTGTATCGTGTGCTTCATTACTAAAGTGAACGATAAGTGGATGAAGTATTAAAGGTCAGCTCTAGAACACTTCAGTGTTCTCTGATTCGAACCCTACAGCACTGATTCCTGGTCAGAAACAGTTCTCAGAAGAACCTGAGTGAAAATCTGAGGTCTGTGATTTTCATGATCTCATCTCATCCATTATCTGTAGCCGCTTTATCCTGTTCTACAGGGTCGCAGGCGAGCTGGATCCTATCCCAGCTGACTACGGGCGAAAGGCGGGGTTCACCCTGGACAAGTCGCCAGGTCATCACAGGGCTGACACATAGACACAGACAACCATTCACACTCACATTCACACCTACGCTCAATTTAGAGTCACCAGTTAACCTAACCTGCATGTCTTTGGACTGTGGGGGAAACCGGAGCACCCGGAGGAAACCCACGGGGACACGGGGAGAACATGCAAACTCCGCACAGAAAGGCCCTCGCCGGCCACGGGGCTCGAACCCGGACCTTCTTGCTGTGAGGCGACAGCGCTAACCACTACACCACCGTGCCGCCTAGATTTTCATGATATTAATCTAAATATTGATCAAAGCTTGAAGCTTTAAATGACTCATCCCAGCGAGTGATCGCAAATCCACTCGGAACTTCACAGTTGATCAGGGAATAAAAGACGCTTTTTTAAATTTCATTTCAGTCAAAACTAAACTCTCCACCCAGGCTTTGGATTTTTACATAGTTGTGTTTTGATTCTTAAGATAGAGTACTATAAATATCAGGATATATATATGTTTTTTGGTTTAACTTTTTATACAAATCACCTGACACTCACAGAACCACAGCAGTCCCTTCATTGTATTTTTTTCTGGAAATAAAGATCTAAAACTACAGATCTTTTTGAAACGGGGCATTTATATTGACTGTTAAAGGACAAGTCATTAGTTCTGGAGAAAGATTGTTGATATTTGAACTCAACAGCCAAACAAATCCCCCCCCCGCAACTTCAGAAGCTCCACCCCCAAATTCATACACATACATTGCCAAGGCAACAACACTAACAACTGGCCTCGCTGACCAAAAGATAAACATCTCCTTCTGACAGCAGAAGCAAAACAAACATTATAATATAAAACGCCATCAAACAAACATACAAGCGCAAAACACACCATCCAAACCACACGGAGTAAAAACGAGTGAGATTTAGTTGCTTAGATTGTTTTCTTTTTTACAAAACTAGGTTTGTAGCTAAGGAAAGTAACGCTTCCGAGTATAGCATTTACAATGAGGCATCAATCTAAATCACCCCACTGTGTGAGCAAACTTGTGTTTTTAGGTTTATGTGGTGATGCCATGATTATGTCGAATGGCTTTATTGTCTGTTCAACTGTCTGCAGCTGTTACACAGTGAAACAAACAACGTTCCTCCAGGAGCATGGTGCTACATACATCAGCACAGAACTACACAGGACTACAGAAAGTGCACGTGCAAACATCACAAGACACGACAATAAAAACCAGTACATAGTGAACGAAGTGATGAGCACTAACTAAAAAACTAGCACTGAGTTCTTGCACCATTTTGTGATGTAAACACACAAGCAACCACCGTAAGCCTTACCGCAGAGAGATGTGTTTCTATCTGTATGAGCTGAGTCGAGCCGTCCAGCTGAAGAAATGAACTCCTCTGAGGAATCTGTTGGAGTCAGATGTAGTCCGGTTTAATGTCCATGGAACAGCCACTGAAAAGCAGGATGGACGGGAGAGCTGGCCAGAGATGGTTTGTTTTTTTCCACTTCCTCACACACCCACCACTTAGGATACTCCTGCTCTCGCCCAATGGCCCTCTCTTCTTTGACGTTTATTGGCGGTTGGCAAAGATCAAATTGGTACATTCCTGCCACCAACTGGTCTGGAGGGTGGATCACATCCGTCTCGCTCCCACTTTCCCCTTCCCCACAGTCCTGTGCACGAGCAAGGAAGCCCCGCCCCCTGTTGCTGATTGCCTGGAATAGTGTTGTGTAGCTCGGTCTGAAACAGTTTGTTTATTTCCCATTTAGAGTCAGGACTGTGTGAACACTGGATTTTTTTCAGCGCACACAAAATGGACGGCTCATGGACCGTGAGGAAATTCTCTGAGTTTGACAATCGTGTATTGGATTATAATCGATGACAGTGCTTTTAAACATCTGTATAAAAAAAGCAGCAAAAACAGGAATTAAAACTATAAAGTACACTTGCAAATTTTATATGTGCTAGTTAGTTATGTAAAAACTAATGAACTATTTATTCTGTAGAACCTATTAAAGATATTAAAACACTGCAGTCATTTATAAAAGTGTTGTGTGTTTAGTGTAAACTGCTTCATCACAGCGAATCTCCTGAAACTCGTCCCGTCATGAAACCACAGAAGCGTGTCACTTCCTCACATCGTGACCGTTACACACTCGAACCTGAAATCAGCTTTACAGTTCACACATTTCACATTCCCATCACGGTTTACTGTATTGAATTTGCCACAGCACTGATGAAGTTTCTGATGAAGGATGGATGGATGATGTTCTTGTGCTCCTGTGAACGTCTGGAGAATTCAGGCTTCTGATTCAAAAAAAAAAGTGCAAAATGTCAGCAGACGGTGTGTTAATCCTGTCAGTGCTAATTAGCTGAAAAATGAAGACACAAAGTGGTGATGAATCTTAAACGAGCAGCTAAGACCTTCAGACGAGGACGTGCTGCTCTTTTAATGAACAACATGTAAGCGTTTCTAATTGACTTGGAAAATGAAGAAATAAAATGAGCTCCGTCCCAAACGCTGCAGCGTGACAGGAGTGTCCTTATTAAGAGTTCACTCGAACAGGAACACCTGAAAGAGCACGTGGCTCGGCCTGGGGTTCAGATATTTGCACTAACCTTCCCATCATACACTGCAGAACAGGGGGCGGGGCTTGTGTTATAGCATTACATTAAACGTGCAAGACGATACGAACCCGAACTGTAGTTAGCATTAAAACAGAAAATTAAAGGAGAACTGAAAGCAAATTTATCAAAATCCTATTTCTCTCATTTGGAAAATATCGGAATGCATGTTTGATCGCTATTTTGTCGCTGCTATAGCAAGTTATGAGCGTTTGAAATCTGCTCTCTAATATATCAGTCCATATGTCAAAGCAATGGCTGTAAACAAGATTCACGGAAACCTGTGCGAGACATCGTAGGACGGAAGTAAAACGTGCAGCGGAAATCAAAGTGACCAACATCTGCCAACGTCGTCAAAGGACGCGCGCTGCCTCTTTCGAACGCTGATCAAGCCGGAAGTTTTCCCTGTGTCCGAAATCGCTCCCTACATCGGGCACGACCTAGTGAGGACGCCGTTTTGTAGTGCTGTCCAAAACCTGAGTGAGGATTATTTACACCCTATATAGGTGCACTGAAAGTATCCCACAATGCATCACAGAAAGTAGTGTACAATGATGGTCACTAACCAAAGCAATATATCCCATCATGCATTGCAGTCACACTGGAAGAAATTAAGAGTCTCAAATTTGATTCAATAAAAGGCAGCAGCAAAAGTATCCAGCCTTGATTAAAAAAACTGAAAAGCTGCAGGTATTTTGTATTGATTAATGTGGGAAATGTGTTCAGTATAATATGGATTTCTCACAAAAACACACCAGCCGACTGATCCGGCACGATGTCATTGTGCAACAGTAATGACGTAAATATCACTGCGACAGACAAATGTCCAAAAGCGTTTTCATTTAACCAATGGTTAGAAGTCGTATGGAATAATCTCAATCACTGATGACGCTGGCAAATCTCATCTCATTATCTGTCGCAGGCGAGCTGGAGCCTATCCCAGCTGACTACGGGCGAAAGGCGGGGTTCACCCTGGACAAGTCGCCAGGTCATCACAGGGCTGACGCTGGCAAATCTCAAAATTAATCTAAATTGGAATGACATGGCAACCTGGCTGCTGAGTAAACAGCTTTCCAAGTGGCAGCGCAGACACTTCACGTTTGAAGTCTCGCACAAGTCTCGTGAAGATCGCGCGGATAAGCGACGCCTGCCGTGGACCAAACGAACTACGTTCAACATGGCTAAAAACCAAAAAGGCCTATAATATGCCAATACGAGTCATGATACAAGGTTAATAAAACCGAAAAAGTAATTAAATAAACACGTTAAGAAATAAAGCAAGTTTAAAAACGACTTCAGGTCCCCTTTAACAGGTGAAACAGTGCATCACAGGAATGAGTTAAAACAGCAGGAGTCGTGGATAAAACACTGATACTTTACTGAAGTGTAAATGTTTAATGTACAACAGAGGCTAATTATTTATGAAGGGTAACAACGAGAACAACAGATTTTTCTTTTCTCCAAAATGGAAGTATTAATGAGCTGCAGCTTTAACATTAAAACACAAACTCAATGAATTTATTTAAAACACCTCAATACAGTTCTACACACTAAACATACAACTAATCAGCATTTATATTTCAATCATATTTAAATAAATTAGCCATTTTTATTTCTACTGTAACTTTTGATGTAAAAGAACCGAACTTCCATCTGAACTTTGTGGATTTGCCCAAATTATTACATCAATACACTGAGCGTCGCGTTCTTCACTTCCTGAACGCTGATGTAATAAAACACTGTCGTGATTTCGCCTCCTCACACACACCGCTTTAATCCCCCTCCCCCCACAGTGATGACGGCCTGGGCTGTTGGAAGCGATCGGGGTTAATGCAGGTCAAACTTGAGGGAGTTCTCTCTTTGTTGGCAGCACACACACTGAAACTTATAATTAATCAACGTGCCTGAGGCATAATGAGGTTTTAGCAGACCTTTAATCCACTGAAAATTAATCAACAGGAATTAAAACAGCAAAGCGTCTCATACAAGGTGAAGCACGAAGCCAAGAAACCGGGCGTGCTGTGGTCTCAGTACAGGAAGGTGCCGAAGCTACCCATGCCGTTTCGGCGGAACTGATTCCCCTCGATGGAGACGAACATCTCCAGACTCGGCAGGTTCTCGTCCGCCCTCGTGGCTCCGACGTCCTGCACACGGCTCCTCGGAGCGCGCCGCTTCGTCACCGACGTGGCCAGGAGCTCATGCTTGATGACATCATTTCCTGCAGTGACTTCAGGAGGAACGGCATTGTACTGAACATCAGCTGGACATTCTTCCTCTGAGACAGGAGCGTCACATGCTGGCTCCACCTCCAATGTTAATTTAACCACACCTTCTGCTCCCATAGCCACGCCTTCTGATCGGATGACTCCATCCTCTTGGGTTGTCGCCCCATTTCCTGTATATGTGACTCCACCCTCTGCTACTGTAGCCCCACCTTCTGTATGTGCAACTCCACCCTCTGCTGTTGTGGCCCCGCCTACTGAATGCTCCTCTTCAGATTCTTTAGCAGCTACAGAAAATTAAAAAAAATTAATAAAAAAAGTTAGTTTAAATACATTAATGAATAATATCATGAAGCATATTAGCTGTAGCATAACTTTACAGAAACATCTCACACACACACACACACACACACACACACACACACTCATGCTTGTTTATGGAAATTTCTGATGAAGGTCCATTCAGTGTTTAAGATCCATAAAGTAAACAAAATGTGATTCAGAGAAAAGACTGTCAGACATTTAAATGACACACTGCACAAAACTCACACATTTTGCTTTTAGTTTAGTTTTTTTAGAGGCAATATTTCTTGATCTAAAATGATCAGTTTATGTATTTAATGAATAATAATAATAATAATAATAATAATAATAAATCTAACACTCACTGATGTGAATTTGTGTAAATATCTCACAGATGAGTCTCTGTCCCCCTGAGTTTTGCTTGATTGTGTGTGGTGCTCCTGCCACATTAACATTAAACAAGTGGAATTAAAACGCTGCCTGTGACTCGAGTGTGCGATTCAAACCGAATCAGATTAACATGATAACCACATCAACATTCAGCTGATAATCGCACGGAGACAGACTGCGTGTGTGTTTTACCTGTGCGGTCTTCAGGTTTTACTAGAATAACTCCGTAACCTGTGTTATTGTGGATCACATTATTCACCATCGTGATCTGAGGAGGAACGTCCAACTCATCCGCAAAATCCTATACACGCGTGCACGCACACACACACACACACGTTTGTTAGAGACACTAAACCAACCTGCGAGTTAAACTGCTTGAGAAAGTGAAATCGTTCACTACAGCAGTAAAACTTGTATTCAAAGAAAAGTTCAGTGTGGTGTTTAACTTGTGTTTATTAGCCCCTCCCACTTTACACATTTAGCATTAGTTGTCAAAAACATCAAGTGACTCTTCGAAACAGTCCAATGATGCATATGAATCCCCAACGCTGTATTAATAATCACGTGAATATGTTCAGATTTAAAAGGTTATTTATGGATACAGAGGTATTTTAACTCCACCCCCTACTTTACTCATCGTCCAATCAGAATGTTGCACTGTAACAAACCTCCTGTCTTATATCACAGTGTCCACATTAGCGTGTGTGAGATTAAAGTGGCACGTCACACCTGACACATTCTTAATCTCATTTACTTCAGTTTAGAGCAGAGCTCCGCCCCCTCACCTTAATCAGGACTCCCTCCTTACAGTGATGGATACCATTTCCCACCAGACTGCACACACTGCCTGGGTAAACCTCGACACCAGCTCCCTACACACACACACACACACGATGCACCTCCAGACTCTGTGCTAAAACAGTGGAGAACTTCCTTTTCTCTCGCTCACACTCACCTTGGAGCCATAAAGGTCACACATGTTCATCATGAGCTGAGCAGATGTGCGGGCGATCACACCTGTAGTCTCACACTGCAACACACAGTTCTCCATCTCCAGCTTCCCCTGTCTCACACCTACAGACAGACAGACACTTTACTCGTGTATAATGTGTTACACTGCTCTACAGAAGCATCTGCTAAAATCTTCCACAGTGTGTCGATTTCAGTTCCAGACTGTAACACAACTAGTCAGGATTTTGTGTCAAAATTCTACACAGGACATCCCATAATACTGTGGAAAGAATACAGTAACCATGACTCTGCCTAGAGAAGACAGTCCTTCCAAAAATCAGCGAGTGGGTAAAGAGGGGAGGAGTCAGAGACACAACTAACTGGACAAGGGGAACTCCGAGCATGATGCTGCCACCACCATGCTTCACAGTGGGGATGTGATCTCAGGGTGATGTGCAGTGTTCAATGTAAGACTGATAAAATCTCAAACACTGACTTCATAGGATTTTTTTTTTTATATTAAAAAAAAACAACCACAGTTCAGGCTATGCGAGCACTCAAGCCACAGTTGTCCTGCGAGCAGCTTCTCCATCTGAGCTGTGGCTCCTTCAGAGTTCTCCTTATCCTCCTGGTTGTGTCTCACACTGATCCCCTCCTCACCGCTCACTGACTGTAGGTGTTCGTTCTCCTCGAGGCAGAGTCATGCCTCCATCATGCCCTTTATGTTTTTGATAACCGATTTAAAGTGTCGCTCTGCAAGAGGTTCAGAGGTTTTTTTTGGGGGGGGGTCCGAATAACTGAACCCTGATTAATATTTTCCAGAACTTTTCCCTGGACTGGTGATGACATCACTCCTTGGTCTTCATGATGCTGTGTGTTTAGGTTTTCCAACACACTCTGGGTTCCTCCAGTAACACCAAGTCCACACAGCTCCGCTCAGGTTTCACAGTAATCGGGACACTTGCCACTTTTAGATTCATTTATTTAAAAAGGGGGAAAAAAAAACCTCCCCACCCCATTTCTGTACAGATTTTTCCCCAAAACTATTACTGTGTGTCAATTCATGACTAAATCCCTGTGAAGTCCACTGAAGCTCCAGACTGGAACACTACCCACTGGAGGGGTGGAGTCTGGGGGGGGTGAATATTTTTGCACAGTGCTGTATGAGGCAGAGCTGCAGTTTTTAATAATAAACTCACAGAGAATTCCCTCAATGGCGTCATGCTGAATAAACTTCAGGTTGGAGATTTTCACATCAACACCAACAGACTCCACAAACGTGTCACCTTTATTCCTCTTCTCAATAACGACCTCATCGGGCAGACCGTAACCTACACACACGAGAAATAAACAATCAGCAAACTCACTCAGGACGTACCACCCTGTGTTTAACTGGAAATGACCCCACTTTGACCCTTAAAAGGCCAACAGGTCAAAGGTCAGGTCAAGAAGCAGTTATATAAACCTGCAGGAGAACCAAAGGACAGCCAAAGTTCATTACACACACACACACACACACACACACGTTAAGATGCCAAAGGTTGAGTATTGAGTGCGGGGTCACACCACCATCCCATCCATGCGGAGAAACTTTTGGGCCGAATCCCATTTCACCCCTTGGACCAACCCCTTGGCCCTTCCCCTCCATTTTGCGCGTTCACGTGAAGGGGTAGGGGTATCCCAATCCCAGTTAACGCGGAGGGGTAGGGGAAGGGGTAGGGCTTCTGTACCCCTCCAAACGGAGATTTTCCTGGAGCTGACTCCGAACGAAGGGGTTTGAGTGATTTCCCACAATGCCATGCGGATTTCAGCGAGATTTCATGCGGATTTCAGAAAGATGGCGGTTCCCGCGGCCAGGGCTCGAAATTAACTTTTTTTCTTTGTGTCCCCCCAGTGGTCCCGAATTCTGTGTTGTATTGTCCCGAATGGAAGCAATAGTGTCCCCATTTTTTTCCTCTCTGAGATAACCAGTGGTTAATATTATCATATGAAGTTACTATTATATTTGTAACTATGCGATTTTGAACCCTTTATATCATTTTTACAATAAGTCACAAGACACAAGCGACACATGTCCTATACATCATCTACTTCAAAATTACAGTTATTGCATTTTCAGTTTATTAAACTTTGGCGATCTCACTGTATGAATAGATACCCGTTTATTTAAAGGGGCCAACTAGCTCATTCAGAAAATGTTTCAACTCCCTACATCTGCAGTACACTTTAGTTGAAAATAAGACCCCTTTTATGTTCATTTCATCTACTTATACCTTGAATATCTGTTGGCACTTATAAGGCCAACTTATAATTTTCACCATTACCGTTATCCATTTTTATGAACTTTCCGTTATCCATTTTATGAACTTTCGCTGCCGGGTGCAAATGTTAGCAACATCAGCATAGTGCCAGCAGGTCCGAGCCTAGTTGTGCTGCTGACTGACTAAACTTTCTGAACTAGAAAGACACCAAGAAAACTCACTTATTCTGTTGAACGGTATCTTCCGTCAATATCATCCACATCATTCCTGTTGTATTTTATAACGTGTCTAACAGTGTTCATTCAGTTGCTAGCGTTGCCTGCAGACCAGGCGAGGACACTTTGGATCCTGAAGGTCCCGGAGGCGTTATGTCTGGGCTTTCGGTTTCTTCCCCGCGGTCGGTCCGCTTCAACCACTTCAGCATTTTTGTTCTGGCAAGAGTCGGCGCAGCGTGTGCGCTAGCAATTCCATTCCAAGTCCATATAATGCGGACTCCGGCCGAAGATTCTAGAACAGAATGCGCTGCTCTGTAGCCTACGGATGCAGGTGCATCGAAAGTGTAGCTACTATGTATTTTTCGCTGTTAACGTTTTAAAATTAAAACTGACAAATTAGGTGAATGTCTACGTATGTGTTACGGCTTTGTAAATAATATTAATGTAGAACTTTTTTTCTAGATCTATTTTTTTCCATTGTCCCGGAATTGTCCCAGATATAATTTTGTGTCCCGATGACATTTTTTATGGTCCCCGGGACGTCGGGACACCGTTAGTTTCGAGCGCTGCCCGCGGCGAAAGATTGTCATAAATGTATTTTCTCCATTATTTACGTGTTTTAAGTTGTTATCCAGAGGAAACACGCCACTTGATTCACTTTCGAGCTGAGAATGAGCAGCGATTTCTGAAATCCAAGCTGCTGCTAAAAAGCTTTGGGAGTGAGTATTGTTTTCGGTTGCTTGACTGCGTACGTTTTGTTCTGTTATTCTCGCTTTTATTGTTTACATGAGTGTTCTGACACCTCATTCTGTCGGATGTGGTGCACAAAGCACCAAAGATATCCCATTCAGTGGTGTTAGTTAACAAATCACACCCTGCCAGCAGAGATTTCTGGTTCTGCCTCTGACTGTAGCGGCTGGTCGCAGCCAATGACGCATTTGGTCGCGTTTTGCTAACGTAAACGCTGACGGAGGTACGCGATGACGTATGCGATCGTTGAAGGGCTATCCCAATACGTAGGGGTTGAATTTCAAGCCCTATCCCTTGTAGCTCAGTTTCAAGGGGAAGGGCCAAGGGGAAGGGGAAGGGGGAGGGGTAGAAATTAGAATTGGGATTGGGCCTTAGTGTAACTGACAGCAGTGTGAGCACTCAGGGGAAGGAAGAAACACACACACACACACACACACACACACACACACACACACACGAGTTTCTGGTTGTTCGTGTCAGTTTTTAATTAACAATGTTTTGGTGTAAAAGTTCAGACTGAATCAGTGGAATTTAACTGGAGGTGGGTTTTTTGTTTGTTTTTACTGCTCATTTAGCGAGTTGTGGAAATGACCACTTCCTGTGAGTCAGTAAAGACTTCCTGGGTGTATAAAGTGAGGGAATGCAGCCTGGACAGCAAATTAAACATCAGTGACGAGAGCGACACGTCTGTTGCGAGGAGACGATCTGTCACATGGATAAGGAGTTGAAGGCGAACGCTGGGGTGTTGTGGTGCAGTGCGGCGCACGTGTGTTTGTTGGTGCGTGTTTCCTCCTCACTGCACTTCCTCACTCCGGCGAGAACGCACTCGATGCATTACAGTAAACGGTTACTCATGCTGATAATCAGGGCTGTAAAAATTCCGTCAGGTTTTTTTTTTTTTAATTCATTGTTGTTCTTGAACAATTAAAAGACGTCCTCGGCTCGAACCCACAGCTGAGGATTAAAGCTCCTGCTGTTGCTCTGAAGGACGTGAAGAGACTGAACTGTGAATCCACACACAAGTCAATTCACCATCACAAAACACATCGCTGGGAAATGAGGAGATGCTCAAGTGGGACTGTCTTCCTTAATTTTTGTGCATTTAGAGGTGCAGGAGTTTGGGGTGGAGTTACTGTGAGCTGGATTTGTTCATCTTGCTGGGAACTGTGTGATGTTCCTGTTCCACATTCACCAACGCGGCCATGTGCACCGGGCTTCACTCAGCGCTGAACTGATTCCGAAATAGCTCTGATACTCTCATTCTAAAGCAGAAGATGAATTCCCTACACATCTTCACGGAACACCTGATTCCACATCCATCAGAATGGCACGCGACCTTCAGACATTTCCATCAATGCGTTTAAACTTTGCTGTTAACCCCAGCTCAGCTCTCAGTTGCCCCTTTTCCACCAAAGCAGTTCCAGGGCTGGTTCGGGGCCAGTGCTTAGTTTGGAACCGGGTTTTCTGTTTCCACTGAAAGAACTGGCTCTGGGGCCAGAAAAACCGGTTCCAGGCTAGCACCAACTCTCTGCTGGGCCAGAGGAAAGAACCGCTTACGTCAGCTGGGGGGCGGAGTTGTTAAGACCAATAGCAAGACCGCGAAAGATCGCCATTTTTAAGTGGCGAGAAGCAGCAGCTGTACAAATGCGAAGTCATCCATTATTATTATTGTTGCTGCTGCTTCTTCCGTGTTGTTTTTGTTTCAATATTTGCGCCAAAGTTTATGCAAACGTAGCAACGTAACTGACGTATACAGCGACGTAATGACACCGTGAGCTATGGAAAAGCAAACTGGTTCTAAGCTGGCTCGCAAGTTGAACAAGTTGTGAACCAGCACCGGCCCCGAACCAGCCCTGGAACGGATTTGGTGGAAAAGGGGTAATAGAGAGAGGGGTGTCGGCCTGCTAACGAGGAACCTGCAGCAAGAAAGCTTTCAACTCCCCATCAACTCCCTGCTTTTGGGGGGGGGGGGGGGGAGAGAGATGATATTATGCTAATGAGGCAGCGGTTTAATTAAGCTGCTCTTCCTGCAGTCAGTGTGAAACCTGCAGCAACTCAGCTTTTCTGTCTCATCCGTTATCTCTGCTCTCACACACACACACACACACACACACACACACACTCTCTCTCTCTCTTATCGAGCTGCACAGGTCGAGTGTTTGCACAAAAGCGCCTCATTTAACCCGTCACACAACCATCATTTACACACAGTCTCCCCTCTCTCACACACACACACACACACACACACACACGATTAAACACGCCAAATCTCTCACATCCACTTTTAATCTACTCTGGACAACTGGATCTAGAAGAAATTTCTGGACACAGGAAAATCCCATCAAATCCCTTTCCAATAATAATAATAATAATAATAATAATAATAATAAAAAATACACTAAATACAGTAGAGTTTAATTAAATCTCATCGTTCTAAATAAAAGTCAGGATTAAAATGCAGAAAAACATGTGCCATTCGACTGACGATGGAACACCAGCACCACCTACAGACTGATCTCACTGACTCACTGTTTCTCTCCCGACTTCATCTTTTACTCTAAAATTGCTCCAGAAGAGTTTGGATCGTATCCCATATTCAGAGTCTATATCAGATCTACAACAGCACATCAGGACTCAAAGCCAGCAGCGTGAACAGCAAGAACTTTATTTTCACAAAACCCTACACATGTAAATCCAACCATCATTACACTTTTCCTGATCCCCGGAGGTCAAAGGGCAAAATGCAGAAACCTAAACGCAGGCGTGGCAGCTTTCTGCCAAACAATGCTGATCACATGACCATAGCAGTGTATCGTGCATGTTTAATGATGTTTTAGAGGATGGTGATTGTTTTCTTTTTTAAAAACAAGTGTAAAAATCTCTCACACACACACACACACACAGCCCATATCCCCACACAGGGAGAGATTTACAGTTATGCAGAGCACTGAATTATAAAGCTTTTATAAAGCGGTGATAAAGTGGAGCTGTTCTCCGAGGGTTTGATGGAGAGCGATAAAGCAGTGAAAAGGAGACAACTTCTGGACAATTACCATCACAAACGTCACATAAACCACAGTGTTAAAGAAAAAGAAAAAAAAACCCACACTTGATTTATACTTCACTCCTGTCTCAGAGACTCATTACACAGAGCTCAAACAAAAAGCAGCTCATAAACATCTCTCCAGAGATCCAACACACCATCAGCCTCTAGGTCTGAACACACACACGGTCAGAAGCTTACAGGCAGGGACATGAAGGTCATGGCAATATTGGACTTTCAGAACTATGTGCACAAGTTTTCATTTATTTTGAGTCTGAAGTCAACACAGGGTCAAAATTATACACAGCCACTTCGATTCTTAATTCAGTGGAGCTGAAAGTCCAAAACGTCTTTAACTCTCCAAGTCCAAGGACTCTTAGCTTCCTGTTAGTGATGATGACTGACTGCAGCTTTTAGTGTCTCTGTGCAACATAAAAAGGGTTTGATTGACACTCATTGGATTGACCAACACACAGTACAAAGTCCAAGGAGCTCAGTGCAGATCTGAGAAAGAGGATCATAGATTTACACTCGGGAACATCTCCTGGAGCTGTTTCTAAACATCTGCAGATTCCATCATCAGTTCAAACATCTGTATGCAAGTACAAGTTATTGGGAGGTGAAGCTCCTTTACTGGAAGAAGATCCAAACTGTCCCTGTCAGCTGAGAGAAAACTGGTTCAGATGATCAGGAACAACTCAGGAACCACCTAGGAACAGACCTGGAAGCTTCTGGAACACTGACTACAATCAGGAGAGTTTTACATCACTATGGACTGAGAGGCTGCTGTACAGGAAAGATGCTCCTGCTCCAAAATCTACACCTTCAAGCTCAAGTAAAGTTTGCAGCTGATCACACAAAGAAAAAGCCTTCTGTAGGAAAAAGTTTTATGATCAGATGAGAAAAAATTTTTATTTTTTGGTCCACAATGACCAGAGGTTCAAAAGAACACTGTACCAACTGTTCAGCATGGTTAAACAAAGCACATGGAATATGAGCCTCAGAATTCTTCAGCAGAACCTCAAACCATCAGAAATTTGGACCTGGCTGTGTGTTCCAGCAGGACAACCCCAAACACATATCAGAGCTGGTTGTGGAGGATAAAGCAGGAGAACATTAAACAAGTCCTGAGCTCAATGCTGTTGGAAACATGAGGACTGATTAAACATCTGGTCTGTTCCAGATAACGATTGGGACTAAAGAGCTGTGTGTCCATCAGAAACCCACTCCTTACTGAGACTAATCAGGAGAAAAGGCTTCAGTTTGTTCAGGAGCCTAAAGACTGGACTTTGGAGTGATGGAGAAAGACCATGTGATCTGAGGAGTCTAGACTGACCCCATTCCTGAGCGATGGGCGTGGCAGGGTAAGAATGAAGCGATGCTCCCATCATGTCCCCTGTTATCAGTCTGATCGACTCTCCTGCATTCAGGACGAGATCTCAGTGAGACACGAACGAGACTCTGAATGGAAATTAAGGTTGTGATGTAAAGCCGGTGAAACGAAGTGAATGCACACCGTAAACAAAGATAAAGGCGGAGTAACGAACTATTAGAATGTGTTGGCTGGGCAAGTACACACACACACACACACACACACACACACACACACACCACCTTAAACATAAAAATACATTTGAACATGCACAGGTGTGTATGCGTGTAAAAACGTGGGAGACTAATAAATAAGGTATTGTTTTATTCCTCATGTTGTGGTTGATGTGTAACTGATGTGAATTCTGTGATGAAAATCAGGAAAAAGAGATTATATACATCTCAGTAGTGTGTGTGTGTGTGTTTTTACCCTCCAGGTGGATGGAGTCGGCGATGCTGATGGTGTTGGTGATGATGTAATGACCGGGACACACGATGACCACGTCTCCTTCATAACACGCCGTCACAGCCGCTGCCGGCTCGCTGTGGAACTGAGGATTCAACACTGTCACTCACTCACTACACATCACAGAACATCAGATATCAAAGCAGAACCACCCAATGACATCATTACCCCATAACAGGAAGTGACATCACTATGCAAAATTTATTTATTAGGGCGCGAGCACCGTTCGGTGCGAGACCCTATCCTGTTTTTCGAAGGAATATTATTTATTTATTTGCCGTGTTTGGCCTTATTTGAGGCGTTTCCCATGCACGAAAACTCATGAAATTCGATACACACAGTAGTCATCGTCATCGCCACTCAGCCACAGACTTTTGGCCCCGGGCGTGGCCCAGGGACTTCATAGCACCCCTTTTTCCATTGAAATGAATGGGTAGAACTTTGGAATGATGTCATAAGGCCATTTGGAGTGAAATTACACATGGCCATTTCTAACGTGCTCCTCCTCGACGGTTCATCAGATTCATGTCAAACTTGGCAAACATGATGCCAAGATACTGCTGAAGCTGAATTGCTAAGAGATTTTTGATATGTTGTAATATGTTGAAACATTATAACATATTATATGCCAAGATATTGCTGAATGTTGAAAATATGATTCTGATTCTCTTTAGCCGTTATGGGCCTGTCTGGTATAGCGCCACCAACTGGCCAAGGAAAGAATAGGGTTTTGAATATGTGTGTTTTGACACATGATGAATTTTAACATGCTCCTCCTGGATGGTTCATGAGATTCATGTGAAATTTGTTATACGTGATGCCAAGATGTCGCTGATATTAAATTGCGAGGGGATTTCTGATATCTTGTAAGATGTTGAAATGGCCTTATGATTTTAATATCTTGCCACAAACAGGAAACGTGTCAGAAAGCCACAGTGCATTGACTGTATGGTCGGACACTTCTTACTTCAATAGATATTATGATAACCTGACGCCCAATGGGCCTGCCTGTTACAAAAATATTGCATATCGTGAGTCTGATGATATAACATACAATTCTGTGCACACTCGTACACACACACTCACAGTCATATGCATATTTATACATACACACTCTCACAAGTATGCACTCACATGCGCACGCAACATCTATGAGCACACTCTTGCACACACACACACTTTCTCCCTCTGACACACACACACACACTAATAGGGGAGCTCCAGCGGAGCACCATACCTAAGAAAAAATGGGAAACCCATCAAGCCGATTTTTTGTGGTTTGTCCGTGTACCACCAGTCACACACACCGCCTAGTGGCCAGTGTTAGTAATTACCAGTCACACACACCGCCTACCCCTCCTAGAACTGCCACCTTATTGTGCTGGAGGGGTTTGTGTGCTTGAATGATCCTAGGAGCTATGTTGTCGGGGGCATTATGCCCCTGTTAGGGTTTCCCAAGGCAGACAGGTCCTAGGTGACAGGCCAGACCAAGAGCAGTTCACCAAAAACCCCCTATGGAGAAAAAAAATCCAGGACCGTGATGTCGCCCGGTAGGACGCAGCCGGGGCCCCACCCTGGAGCCAGGCCCGGGGTTGGGGCTCGTATGCGAGCGCTTGGTGGCCGGGCCTTTGCCCATGGGGCCCGGCCGGGCTCAGCCCGAAGAGGTGACGTGGGCCCGACCTCCTGTGGGTTTACCACCCACAGAGGTAGCAGTAGGGATTTGGTGCAATGTGGATTGGGTGGCAGTCGAAGGCAGGGGCCTCGACGACCTGATCCCCGGACACAGCGGCTGGCTGTTGGGACCTGGAATGTCACTTCGCTGGGGGGGAAAGAGCCTGAGCTTGTGCGGGAGGTTGAGAGGTACCGGCTAGAGATAGTCGGGCTCACCTCCACGCACAGCTTGGGCCCTGGAACCCAGCTCCTCGAGAGGGGCTGGACTTTCCACTTCTCTGGAGTCGCCCGTGGTGAGCGACGGTGGGCTGGTGTGGGCTTGCTTATAGCTCCACAGCTCAGCCGCCATGTGCTGGAGTTTACCCCAGTGAACGAGAGGGTCGCCTCTCTGCGCCTTCGGATTGGGGAGAGGGCTCTTGCTGTTGTTTGTGCCTACGGGCCAAATAGCAGTATAGAGTATCCGGCCTTCTTGGAGTCCCTGGGAGAGGTACTGAGGGGTGCTCAGACTGGGGACTCCATTGTGCTACTGGGGGACTTCAATGCTCACGTGGGCGACAGTGACACCTGGAGGGGCGTGGTTGGGAGGAACGGCCTCCCCGATCTGAACCCGAGTGGTGTTTTGTTATTGGACTTCTGTGCTAGTCACGGTTTGTCCATAACGAACACCATGTTCGAGCATAGGGGTGTCCATAAGTGCACGTGGCACCAGGACACCTTAGGTCGGAGGTCGATGATCGACTTTGTAGTCGTTTCATCTGATCTCCGGCCCTATGTCTTGGACACTCGGGTGAAGAGAGGGGCTGAGCTGTCAACTGATCACCACCTGGTGGTGAGTTGGATCCGCTGGCGGAGGAGGAAGCTGGACAGACCTGGCAGGCCCAAACGTATGGTGAGGGTCTGCTGGGAACGTCTGGCCGAGCACCCTGTTGGGGAGGTCTTTAACTCCCACCTCCGGGAGAGCTTTTCCCAGCTTCTGAGGGAGGCGGGGGACATTGAGTCTGAGTGGACCATGTTCTCTACCTCCATTGTGGACGCAGCTGTTCGGAGCTGTGGCCGCAAGGTCTCCGGTGCCTGTCGTGGCGGCAATCCCCGAACCAAGTGGTGGACACCGGAAGTAAGGGATGCCGTCAAGCTGAAGGAGTCCTATCAGGCCATGTTGACCTCCGGGACTCCTGAGGCAGCCGACGGGTATCGGCAGGCCAAGCGTGCTGCAGCTCGGGCAGTTGCGGAGGCAAAAACTCGGAACTGGGAGGAGTTCGGGGAGGCCATGGAGAAGGACTATCGGTCGGCCTCGAAGAAATTCTGGCAAACCGTCCGGCGCCTCAGGAGGGGGAAGCAGTACTCTGCCAACACTTTACAGTGCGGGTGGGGAGCTGTTGACCTCGACTGGGGACATTGTCAGGCGGTGGAAGGAATACTTTGAGGATCTCCTCAATCCCACCATCATGTCTTCCACTGAGGAGACTGAGGCTGATGACTCAGAGGTGGACTCGTGCATTACCCAAGCTGAAGTCACTGAGGTGGTTTGCAAGCTCCTCGGTGGCAAGGCACCAGGGGTCGATGAGATCCGCCCTGAGTATCTCAAGTCTCTGGATGTTGTGGGGCTGTCTTGGTTGACACGCCTCTGCAACATCGCGTGGCGGTTGGGGACAGTGCCTCTGGAGTGGCAGACTGGGGTGGTGGTCCCTCTTTTTAAGAAAGGGGACCGGAGAGTGTGCTCCAATTATAGGGGAATCACACTTCTCAGCCTCCCAGGGAAAGTTTACTCCAGGGTACTGGAGAGGAGAATTCAACCAATAGTCGAACCTCGGATCCAGGAGGAACAATGCGGTTTTCGTCCTGGTCGCGGAACACTGGACCAGCTCTATACCCTTCATAGGGTGCTCGAGGGTTCATGGGAGTTTGCCCAACCAGTCCACATGTGCTTTGTGGATCTGGAGAAGGCATTCGACCGTGTCCCCCGTGGTATTCTGTGGGGGGGGGGTGCTTCGGGAGTATGGGGTTCGGGGCTCTTTGCTAAGGGCTGTCCGATCCCTGTACGAACGGAGCAGGAGTCTGGTTCGCATTGCCGGCAGTAAGTCAGACCTGTTCCCAGTGCATGTTGGACTCCGGCAGGGCTGCCCTTTGTCACCGGTTCTGTTCATAATTTTTATGGACAGAATTTCTAGGCACAGCCAGGGGCCAGAAGGAATCCTGTTTGGGAACCACAGGATTTCATCTCTGCTTTTTGCGGATGTTGTCCTGTTGGCTTCTTCAAACCAGGACCTTCAGCATGCACTGGGGTGGTTTGCAGTCGAGTGTGAAGCAGCTGGGATGAGAATCAGCACCTCCAAGTCCGAGGCCATGGTTCTCGACCGGAAAAGGGTGGCTTGCCCTCTCCAGGTTGGTGGAGAAGTCCTGCCTCAAGTGGAGGAGTTTAAGTATCTCGGGATCTTGTTCACGAGTGAGGGAAGGATGGAGCGTGAGATCGACAGGCGGATCGGTGCAGCCTCCGCAGTGATGCGGTCGCTTTACCGGTCCGTTGTGGTGAAGAAGGAGCTGAGCCAAAAGGCGAAGCTCTCAATTTACCGGTCGATCTACGTTCCGACTCTCACCTATGGTCATGAGCTTTGGGTAATGACAGAAAGAACAAGATCGCGGATACAAGCGGCTGAAATGAGTTTCCTTCGCAGGGTGGCTGGGCGCTCCCTTAGAGATAGGGTGAGAAGCACAGTCACTCGGGAGGAGCTTGGAGTAGAGCCGCTGCTCCTCCACAGAGAGGAACCAGCTGAGGTGGCTCGGGCATCTTTTCGGATGCCTCCTGGACGCCTCCCTGGGGAGGTGTTCCAGGCATGTCCACCCGGGAGGAGGTCCCGGGGAAGACCCAGGACACGCTGGAGGGACTATGTCTCTCGGCTGGCCTGGGAACGCCTCGGTGTTCTTCCCGAGGAGCTGGCCGAGGTGTCTGGGGAAAGGGAAGTTTGGGCTTCCATGCTTAGACTGCTGCCTCCGCGACCTGGTCCCGGATAAGCGGAAGAAGACGAGATGAGACGAGACACACCGCCTAGTGGCCAGTGTTAGTAATTACCAGTCACACACCACCTAGTGGCCAGTGTTAGTAATTACCAGTCACACTCACCGCCTAGTGGCCAGTGCTAGCCAGTAAAGAAATAAAACAAAAAGAGACTGGCTAGGATGTAAGAAAATTCTACAACCCAGAAACAAATGGGAGCTCCGCTTTTAGGCAGTGCCTAAATCAGGGCTCGAAATTAACTTTTTTTCTTTGTGTCCCCCAGTGGTCCCGAATTCTGTGTTGTATTGTCCCGAATGGAAGCAATAGTGTCCCCATTTTTTTCCTCTCTGAAATAACCAGTGGTTAATATTATCATATGAAGTTACTATTATATTTGTAACTATGCAATTTTGAACCCTTTATATCATTTTTACAATAAGTCACAAGACACAAGCGACACATGTCCAATACATCATCTACTTCAAAATTACAGTTATTGCATTTTCAGTTTATTAAACTTTGGCGATCTCACTGTATGAATAGACACCCGTTTATTTAAAGGGGCCAACTAGCTCATTCAGAAAATGTTTCAACTCCCTACATCTGCAGTACACTTTAGTTGAAAATAAGACCCCTTTTATGTTCATTTCATCTACTTATACCTTGAATATCTGTGGGCACTTATAAGGCCAACTTATCATTTTCACCATTACCGTTATCCATTTTTATGAACTTTCCGTTATCCATTACCGTTATCCATTTTTATGAACTTTCCGTTATCCATTTTTATGAACTTTCCGTTATCCATTTTATGAACTTTCGCTGCCGGGTGCAAACGTTAGCAACATCAGCATAGTGCCAGGGTCCGTGTATCATCCGATCATTCAAGTATTCCATTCAATCTGGAAAACGATGATACACGGACCTGCCAGGTCCGAGCCTAGTTGTGCTGCTGACTGACTAAACTTTCTGAACTAGAAAGACACCAAGAAAACTCACTTATTCTGTTGAACGGTATCTTCCGTCAATATCATCCACATCATTCCTGTTGTATTTTATAACGTGTCTAACAGTGTTCATTCAGTTCATTCAGTTGCTAGCGTTGCCTGCAGACCAGGCGAGGACACTTTGGATCCTGAAGGTCCCGGAGACGTTATGTCTGGGCTTTCAGTTTCTTCCCCGCGGTCGGTCCGCTTCAACCACTTCAGCATTTTTGTTCTGGCGAGAGTCGGCGCAGCGTGTGCGCTAGCAATTCCATTCCAAGTCCATATAATGCGGACTCCGGCCGAAGATTCTAGAACAGAATGCGCTGCTCTGTAGCCTACGGATGCAGGTGCATCGAAAGTGTAGCTACTATGTATTTTTCGCTGTTAACGTTTTAAAATTAAAATTGACAAATTAGGTGAATGTCTACGTATGTGTTACGGCTTTGTAAATAATATTAATGTAGAACTTTTTTTCTAGATCTATTTTTTTCCATTGTCCCGGGATTGTCCCAGATATGATAATTTTGTGTCCCGATGACATTTTTTATGGTCCCCGGGACGTCGGGACACCGTTAGTTTCGAGCGCTGGCCTAAATCTATATATTAGTGACCTGCCGTCATTGTGCATTTTGTTGCAGACATATGAAAACTCTGCATGTACACACACACACACACACACACACACACACACACACACACACACACACACACACAGAGAGAGGAAAGCTAAGATGACTTCAGATTACAGAGTGAGATAGAGATAAGGAGGAGACACGTATAGTTTTGTACATATATACATGTACATTTTCACACCACAGAAACACAAACACAGTCTTTGTCTATCTCTCATCTGTCAAGCAGTCATGGCATTTGCAACATGGACATCACCTTTGAACATTTGATGAATATATGACATGTGACTGTTTTGTTGGGTGGCGGACTGTCCTGGGTTGCGGAACCACACGTGCAAGGGCCTGTCAAAGCTGCTAGTGGCTTTAATTATTATTATTATGAGCCTCATGTCTGAAAATACAAATATCACAGAACATTACATGACAAAGATGGATGGAGAGACAAATCCTGCACACAGAGTGGAAAAAAAAAAAAACTGGAAGCAAATTTACTCTACACAAAGAAAAAAGACGCGCCCCCCCTTGAGGAATGAAACAGCAGAGAACAAGGAGGATCAAACAGCAGCTCAAGTTTGAAACAGATTTTAACAAATCCCACTGCTGTGTCGCACATCAGATATCACTCACACACACACACACACACACACACCCCTGCTGAAGTTACAGACAGCAGAGAAAATGAGACAAGACAGGAAATGTGTTATTAATTATAGCTTTTGAAAAACAGAACACATGTTTAGACAGACAGAAGGCTAGAAAGCCAGTCTCTTACCCACCTGACTGGACAGATGGCCAGACAGATAGAGAGAAAAACTAGAAAGAGGGGGAGGGGGGGAAAAAAAAAAAAAACACACACAACAGGTGTCTGACCAAATGAGAGAAAAAGCAAAATACAAGAGATTTCCAGAAAGCCAGTGGAGTCTTAGTGGACAGACAGAATGTCCTTCAGGAGAGTTGTAGGTGGTTGTGCGTGTTTGTCTTTCCACACTGGTCCAGATACACAGACAGACAGACAGAGGGTTAAAAGGCATCGTACCTGCAGCTCAAACTCTTTCCCCGAGTACAGGGGGAGGAGCTTATCCATCATCAGACTGTGGAGAGACTGAACACTGGTGGAGGAAGAGACCACGTGGACCACACGGCCCCCCCCGGGACGCTCACCTTTAGGACGACATGACTGCTGACCGCAGTTCATCCTGTAACCCAGCACGTACCTGCACGCACACACACACACAATACATGTCAACCTATACGGATTGTCCGGAAATTATACGGGTTTTAGCTCATTTCAAGGGCGTACGGGCGTATAAACAAAGTCTTACGGATTTTCAGTATTTTCTGACCTAAATTTATTTTGTGTATCTTACTTGAACATCGTCAGCTGATCGTCGCAAAAACATACAAAAGCTCGATTTATAGACAAAGAACAGCGTGTATGCAGGGGCAGATAACCCAGACTATGTGAAACCGGATCAGACAAAAATGGTCTCTGAAAAGTATGCCATTGAAATGGGAGCAGCGACACTTTGACTGACAGCGCACAGACAGTGGAGTTTGCGTGTCCCCCCCGAGTCTGTAAAAAGTATTTTCCTTTGCAGTGGGAGCAGCCTGCCCTATGAACAATAGGATAGCAGTACATGTGTATTGTACAAATGTACATCAAAATAAAAGTTTGGTGCGATTCGAAGGCTGTAAGGATTTTATGTTGAGTTTATGGATTTCTTCCTCTGATACTACAGGTGGACGCCCAAAGGGGTTGACATGTATGACACACTACAATAACAGAAGTTCGTAAGCTAAACACTGACCACCGAATTGTTCAGTAATTTGCACCAACACACATCTCATCTGTGTGCTAAAGACACACACACACACACACACACACACACACACACACCTGAGCAGTGGGTTCTCGATGATGCGCAGTCTGCGTTTGAGTGTCTCCATGTGCTCGTACATGTGCAGTCCCTCCACCATGGACACGTTGTCTGGCTCATTGTCTGAGTCGCTGCTCAGGACGTTCCTCAGGCTGGAGAACTCTTTAAAGGTGTGTGTGCAGCGCTGGAGGAGTGTGTGGTATTCCTCCACCAGACCAGCAGGGACACGGTCTTCCAGGATATCATAATATCTGCAGCGCCCACACACACACACACACGACAAAAACACAAACATCAGAACAGGGAGAAACAGCCGAGGGATTATTTCACTCAGTGAATGAGGTCACGTCCTGTTCTGAGAGAACCAGCATCATTTTTCAGGATCCGATGTTCTGGACTGAGTGGAATTAATGTTCTGTGACTGATGAATATTCAGATCCACAGTGAGACAGCAGCAGCGACGTTTTCTGAAATTTACTAAAAGAGATCCATCGTGTTGTAATCAGCCAAATATTCAGGCATTACTTTGGAAATGGATTCATGAATTCTGGGTCACTTTTATATATTTAAGAAAAAAAAAGGAGAAAAAAAAAAACGCCCCACCACACCCTGACCTTCAAATCTGGAGGCAAACTTGATCCAAACGATTATCGAGGTATTTTGATTACAAGCATCTGAGGAAGTGTTTTACATCATAACTCTTACCAAATACTACTCAAAAGGACAAATTGTATTTTTTAAACCAAAACAGAGCGTCAGCTCGCAGCTCCACACTACAGACTCGAATAAACACATTCACCACTTGGATACATTTTTTTAGAAACGCATCTAATTCAGTGGTTTTCATTATTTTAATTTTCTGAATTGTAGATAAATACTAAAAAGTCATTGACATTATGAAGATATGGAATTATTTGGTAAACAAAAAAAAAAAGTGTTAATCAAACCAGAATGTTTTATATTTTAGATTCTTCAAAGTGGCACCTTTTGCTTGGATGACAGCTTTGCACAGCTTGGCATTTTCTCAGTCAGCTTTACGAGGTAGTCACCTGGAATGGCTTTCAGTTTACAGCTGTGTCTTGTCAAGAGTTAATTTCTTGAATTTCGTGACCTCCTTATGTGTTTGAGACCATCAGTTGTGTTGTGAAGAGGTAGAGTTGGTATACAGTGAATGGCCCTATTTGAGTCCTGTTCTAATCCATATTATGCCAAGAACTACTCAACTCAGTAAAGAAAAACGACAGTCCATCATTACTTTAAGAAATGACGGACAGTCAGTCCAAAAAATTAAGAGTTCTGAAAGTATCCCCAGGTGCAGTCACAAAGACCATCAAACGTTATGATGAAACTGACTCATCAGGACCGCTCCAGGAAAGGAAGACCTAGGGTTACCTCTGTTGCACAGGATAAGTTCATCAGAGTTACCAGCCTCAGAAACCGCAAGTGAACAGCACCTCAGATAAGAGCCCACCGAAATGCTTCACAGAGTTCAAGTAGCACACACATCTCAACATCAACTGTTCAGAGAAGACTGCGTGAATCTGGACTTTATGGTCAAATTGCTGCAAAGAAGCCACTTCTAAGGAAGAACAACAAGAGGAAGAGAATAGTATCTCTTATATACGCACTTCCTGCTTCCTGAGTTGTTCGCACCGAGTCCTTTTTCCCGCGAGTGCCGGCGTTAATTACTAATCCTTTAACTTTTTTTCTACAAATAAATTTCCAGTATCCTCTTCATTTTTATTGTACTGTCGCTTTCATTTTTGTACTTTCCACTTTCGCTTTCCTTTTCCCGTTTTTTTCTCTTTCTTTTTTCGGAAGAACGCCGAGACCGGAAGCTTTCTTTTTCTCTCCTCCTGTGTAAAGTCCACAAGCGGAGGCCATCTGATCTGCTTTAATATCAACAGATCTTCATTTAAGGTACGTGAATCTTTTCATCATGGCACACCTTCAGCCTGTTCAGTGTGCTGAGTGCAGGATGTTTAGTCATTCTTCCTCTGTCACTAGCGATAGCTCTATTAGCTTTACTTGTGATAAGTGCAGATTAGTTAGCTCTCTGACGGAGAAGATTACAGTGCTAGAAGCGCGTGTCCAGGCTTTAGAGCAGGTTAGTGAGCGTGAGAACAGTGTAGTTTCTGTTAGGGAAAGTCTGGACACCCTAGGTGAAGTTAGCAATCCCCCAACTCCGGCATTAGAGCCCTTACAGTGGGGCGAATGGGTGACGGCTCGGCGGATAAGCGTAGAGCCAAAGCTACCGCTGAGGCTCGCCCACGGGAGCACCACTCCTCTCCGCGTCACATGTCGAACAGGTTTGCTCTCCTTCGTGATGCACCCACTGAGAAACCTGAAAGAGCTCTGGTTATAGGGGACTATCATACGGCACGTGAAATTAGCTCAGCCTTTAGGGGCACCAGCAGCTTTAGTCAGGTGTATACCGGGAGCCAGGGCGCCGGACATAGCAGGTAATCTTAGGTTCCTAGGCAAGCACAGGTTCTCAAAGATAGTTATCCATGCAGGAGCTAATGATATACGCCTTCGTCAGTCTGAGGTTACTAAGAGTAACTTTGTAGAGGTGTTTAAATTAGCGAAGGCGATGTCCGATGCTGTAGTATGCTCTGGCCCCATCCCAATGCGGCGTGGCGATGTAGCTTACAGCAGGTTATGGTCGCTGAACTGCTGGCTGTCCAGGTGGTGCTCTGAAAACAGTGTGGACTTTATAGATAATTGGGCTAATTTTGAGGGCACTGCTGGCCTGTTAGGGCGGGACGGGATCCATCCCACTCGGGAAGGTGCTGCTCTCATTTCCTGCAGCATAGGTCATAGTCTCAGAACAGGCCTAGTTAATTTCTGACAATCCAGAGCCAAGGCCAGGGAGCAGACGAACAGGCTAAACCGACTGTCTGCTAGCTGCACAGAGTCGCCAGTCAGGGTCCACTACATCGAGACTGTGTCTGTTCCCCGAGCTCAACAAAAAGGTAGAAATACTCAGTTTGTTCCAGTAACCTAATCAATATAAAATTAGATCATACTGACTGTACAGCTGCTGCCAGCACCTTTGATCTAAAGGTGGGGCTATTAAATATTAGATCTCTTACATCTAAAGCGCTAATGGTTAATGAACTCATTACTGATCAGGAGTTTAATGTACTGTGTTTAACAGAAACATGGATTAAGCCAAATGAATATATAGCATTAAATGAAGCGAGTCCTCCTGGATACAGTTATATACACCAGCCTCGTCTAACTGGCAGAGGACGAGGCGTCGCGGTTATTTATAACGATTATCTAGGTGTAACACACAAACCTGGTTATAAATTTAATACATTTGAAGTTCTTCATACTCATATAATGTATGTAGCCTTGAAAAATAAGTCTACCCAGTTAATTCCATTGCTTATTATTTACAGGCCCCCGGGGCCATATTCTGAGTTTCTTTCTGAATTTGCAGATTTTATCTCTGATCTGGTTATTTCCTTAGACAAAGCTTTAGTTGTCAGAGATTTTAATATTCACTTCAATAACCCAGAAGACCCTTTAAAAATGGCGTTTGTGTCCATTTTAGATTCAGTCGGGATTAATCAGAATGTCATAGGACCGACCCATAATGGTGGTCACACCCTCGATCTAATACTAACATTCAGGTTAAATGTAGACAATATAGTCACACTTCCACAGTCTGAAGTTATCTCAGATCATTATCTCATCTCATTCAAAATATGTCTGAGTAATAATATATGCACCTCACCACGCTACTGTATTAAACGTACTTTCACGTCAACTACTGCACAGAGCTTTATAAATGATCTCCCAGAGTTATCAACTTTGATTGGGTCACTGTCAGCCCCTGCAGAACTTGATCAGGCAACTGAATGCTTAGAGTCAGCATTCCGCCATACTTTAGATAATGTAGCTCCTCTAAAAAGGAAAATGGTCAGAGACAAAAAATTAGCACCCTGGTATAATGATGACACTCGCACTTTAAAACAGACCACTCGAAAATTGGAACGTAAATGGCATCAAACAAAATTGGTAGTGTTCAAATTAGCGTGGAAGGAGAGCTTCCTGAAGTATAGAAAAGCTCTTAGTGCTGCGAGATCAACATATCTCTCCTCCCTAATAGAAGATAACAAAAATAATACTAGATTCCTATTTAATACTGTCGCAAAATTAACCAGGAATAAGTCCACTATAGACACATGCACACCTGCAGTATGGAGTAGCAACGACTTCATGAATTTTTTTAATGACAAAATTGAGAATATCCGACAAAAAATTCAAACTACTAATTTAAGGTCAGACAATGTAAGTGACCCTGTAGTTAACGATATAACTGTATCAGATCAGCAATTAGAATGTTTTACTCCCCTTAGAGAAACTGAATTACTTTCATTAATCTCAGCATCAAAATCCTCAACTTGTGTACTAGATCCCTTACCTACACGTCTATTCAAACAGATAATACCTGAAGTAATTGAACCGCTTCTAAAAATAATAAATTATTCTCTTACGATCGGCTATGTACCCAAATCCTTTAAACTAGCAGTTATCAAACCCCTGATTAAAAAACCTGACCTTGATCCCTGTCAGCTGTCCAATTATCGGCCAATATCAAACCTCCCCTTTATCTCCAAGATCCTTGAAAAAGCTGTGGCACAGCAGTTATGCTCATATTTACATAGGAACAACATCCATGAAATGTATCAGTCAGGATTTAGACCTCATCATAGCACAGAGACAGCTCTGGTTAAAGTAGTAAACGACCTACTGTTGGCGTCTGATCAGGGCTGTGTCTCGCTGCTTGTGTTGCTTGACCTTAGTGCAGCATTTGATACCATTGATCATTCCATTCTTCTGGATAGACTAGAAAATGTTGTGGGAGTTAAGGGAACAGCCCTCTCCTGGCTCAGGTCTTATCTGATTGTTATCAGTATGTTGATATAAATGGTGATATTTCTAGACGTACTGAGGTAAAGTTTGGTGTTCCACAAGGTTCTGTCTTGGGTCCACTGCTTTTTTCTCTATATATGTTCCCTCTGGGTGATATTATTCGTAAACATTGTATTAGTTTCCACTGTTATGCTGATGACACACAGTTGTATGTTTCTGCAAAACCTGATGAGAGACACCAGCTTAATAAAATTGAGGAATGTGTGAAGGACATTAGACACTGGATGCTTATTAACTTCCTTCTGCTTAACTCTGACAAGACTGAAGTACTTGTACTCGGACCACATGCAGCTAGAAGTAAGTTTTCTGATTCCACAGTAACTCTGGATGGCCTTTCTGTTTCTTCACGTGCAGCAGTAAAAGACCTCGGAGTGATTATTGACCCCAGTCTTTCATTCGAAACTCACATTGATAACATTACCCAGATAGCTTTCTTTCATCTCAGAAATATTGCAAAGATAAGAAATTTAATGTCATTGCATGATGCAGAAAAACTAGTTCATGCTTTCGTTCCCTCCAGGTTGGATTATTGTAATGCCTTACTGTCTGGATGTTCCAATAAGTGCATAAACAAGCTCCAGTTAGTTCAAAATGCAGCAGCAAGAGTCCTTACTAGAACTAGAAAATATGACCCCATCACCCCTGTCTTATCCACACTGCATTGGCTCCCAATCAAATTTCGTATTGATTATAAAATACTACTATTGACCTTTAAAGCACTGAATGGTCTCGCACCACAGTACCTGAGTGAACTTCTGCTCCTCTATGACCCACCACGCCTACTTAGATCAAAAGGTGCGGGTTATCTGCTGGTACCTCGTATAGTGAAGGCTACATCAGGGGGCGGAGCCTTTTCTTACAAAGCCCCACAGTTATGGAACAGCCTTCCAAGTAGTGTTCGGGAATCAGACACAGTCTCAGTGTTTAAGTCTCGGCTGAAAACAGATCTGTTTAGTCAAGCCTTGTGTTAATGGTGTTTATGAGGTAAAGGTGTAGATCTGGAGGATCCTCAGACAGAGTGTTTTGGTAAACTGGGATGTATGGATGCTGTCAGTCCCCACTCGCTTGCTCACTCGAGTTTGTTGACGGTGTAGTGGCTGCTGCTTTATGTCCCGGGGCCCCTCATGCCTGTGTTACCTTCTGGCTCTCCCCTTTTAGTTATGCTGTCATAGTTAGTTGCCGGAGTCCCTGCTTGTACTCGGTGCAATATGTATACTGTTCCTACTTATTCAGGTGAAATTGGGCATACCTAACAACCTGTGTTTTCTGTCTCTCCCCCCCCACCCCAAATCTGTCCCTCTGAGTTACATGGAGTCAACAGGAAATCTTTTGGTGGAGAGGGTGGAGACCTCGACTGGCTATCGTAGCCTGCAGGGAATCGGCCGTCAGACATTCTGTCGCATGTCCCAGACCCGGTGAAATGTAACTGAATTGTCTTGGCCAGCCCTAAGGGTCCCATCTGCATCTCATCATTGCTGAGGAGTGTGCTCCCATCACCCAATCAAGCATCCAGCCAGAGCAGGTCATGATATTTTTTACCATATTAACATGCCATTGTTGTGTGTTATGCCTGATGTAAAGACTCTCGTCTCTGCGAGCCTACCACACAGATTTAATACTTGTCATTTTTAGGGCATACCTAACAACGCATTTTCTTTCTCTCTCTCTTCCCCCCCCATCTGTCCCTCTGAGTTACATGTTGATCCTGGGATTGAGATGCTGGCCTCTTCTGCCCCTCGGACCTGCTTGATCCATCCTGGTGCCCTGTGTCTGGTCGGAGTTTTATCGCCCCACTCCTGTGAAGGACGGCCCCATGAGGACAGTTGAGGGTTATACCTGTTAAAACTGTTAATATTATAGTCATGCTGTCTGTTGTTGCCCAAATGAGGATGGGTTCCCTTTTGAGTCTGGTTCCTCTCGAGGTTTCTTCCTCATGTCGTCTGAGGGAGTTTTTCCTTGCCACCGTCGCCACAGGCTTCATCATTGGTGATAGATTAGGGATAAAATTAGCTCATGTTTTAAGTCGTTCAAATTCTGTAAAGCTGCTTTGCGACAATGTTTATTGTTAAAAGCGCTGTACAAATAAACTTGATTTGATTTGAATAGCGTGTTCCTTGGCCCAAAAGGAATGGACATTAGACCAGCGGAAATCTGTCCTTTGGTCTGATCAGTCCAAATTTGAGATTTTTGGTTCCAATCACCATGCTTTTGTAAGACGCAGAAAAGGTGAGCGGATGGTTCCTACATGTGTGGTTCCCACAGTGAAGTATGATGGTATGGGGTGCTTTGCTGGTGACACTGTCTGCGATTTATTCAAAATCGAAGGCACACTTAACCAGCATGGCTACCACAGCATTCTGCAGCGACATGCCATCCCTTCTGGTTTGCGCTCAGTGGGCCCATCATTTGTTTTTCAACAGGACAATGACCCAAAACACACCTCTAGGCTATGTAAGGGCTATGTGACCAAGAAAGAGGGTGATGGAGTGCTTCGCCAGATGACGTGGCCTCCACAATCACCTTATCTAAACCCAGTTGAGATGGTTTGGGATGAGTTGGACCGCAGAGGGAGGGCAAAGCAGCCAATGGGTGCTCAGCACCTCTGGGAACTCCTTCAAGACTGTTGGAAAACCATTTCGAGTGATGACTTCATGAAGCTGACTGAGAGAACGTCAAGAGTGTGCAAAGCTGTAATCAAAGCAAAAGGTGCCGACTTTGAAGAATCTAAAATCTAAAACATATTTTGGTTTGATTAACATTTTAAAGTTTACTAAATGATTCCTTACGTGTTGCTGCATAGTCCGGATGACTTCAGTATTAATTTACAATGTAGGAAAAAAAAATTTAAAATAAAAATATTGAATTTGAAGGAGTTTCCAAACTTTTGACTGGTACTGTGTGTGTGTGTGTGTGTGTGTCTCGTCTTCATCTGCTTATCCAGGGCCGGGTAGCGGAGGCAGCAGTCTGAGCATGGAAGCCCAAACTTCCCTCTCCCCAGACACCTCGGCCAGCTCCTCGGGAAGAACACCGAGGCGTTCCCAGGCCAGCCGAGAGACATAGTCCCTCCAGCGTGTCCTGGGTCTTCCCCGGGGGGACATGCCTGGAACACCTCCCCAGGAAGGCCTCCAGGAGGCATCCGAAAGAGATGCCCAAGCCACCTCAGCCGATTCCTCTCGATGTGGAGGAGCAGCGGCTCTACTCCGAGCTCCTCCCGAGTGACTGTGCTTCTCACCCTAAGGGAGCGCCCAGCCACCCTGCGAAGGAAACTCATTTCAGCCGCTTGTATCTGCGATCTTGTTCTTTCGGTCATTACCCAAAGCTCATGACCATCGGTGAGAGTCCTAAGGGGGGTGTGTGTGTGTGTGTGTGTGTGTGTGCGCGCGCGCATATATATATATATAAATAAAGAGATTCGATAACATCTGGCACAGGGGTTTATTCTTCAAACTTGTAGAAACTGGAAGTGGCAGAAAAGTACAAGATCCAAATAAAATCCGTGTAAACAAACCACCAGTGCTGTGTTTAAACAGGAAATAAAAGAAGTGAATCCGTTACACAGGGGTGGGGTGTGAGACAGGGCTGGAGCTCAAGCCCCACATCATTTAGCATTTATATAAAAGAATCCGTCTCTACACCTGACCGTTCAACTGCAGCGGGACCAAGAACCTCATCACAGTGTTAAATTTCTCATGGATGCAGGCGGAGCGTTTCTCTGACCAACAGAACCAGGACTGAAGCAGAGCTTCTGGAGTTTACTGTGGTCCTGACCGACAACGGGACGAGCATCAAAATGTCACGGGACAAGACTCTGAAAAAGCTGCACATAGAACTCTAAAACCGCATCACACCTCCAGAGCCGTGCAGTGAATAAGGCGGGCAGGGCGGAGTCCGGGTGTGTCCTCACGTCCCTCAGTTTCCAGAATAATTAAATTCTGGAGGCATTTGAAACAATAAGATCTCCAGTTTTACATCACACAGCCCTGCATGAAAAGTCCACAGCAGCAGAGAAAGAAAAATCTCACATTTATTATGAATCTGAGTCACATCGAGGATCTAAACCCAATCAAACGGAAAGAAATTCACAAAGATAATAAAACTAGCGATATTTCTCAGGGGCTGAATGAAGTCCAATCTTGTGTCAAATTGGGATGCGATCTGAGGTTAAACAGAGAATACTGACGAGCTAACTCTCTCATCAAACGGATACACCTACACAGGATGAGTAATAAAACCCGGCCTGATACAGACAGAGACGGGACGCCACAGAGGACCTGGGACAGAGACACCGGCGCTGCCACGCCCACTGAGACCTGAACAAGGGAGAAGAAACACGCTCCCTTCAGAAATGTACTGAATCTCTTTCATTCAGAAAAATAAAACCCTCATCACTGGATGAAAATTCCAACAGTCTGAACACTGCGAGGAGAAAAGGAGACGTGAGAGCTCGCGGCTCAGCTCACGTCAGAGGATCAGAGACGGCACGGCAGGAGAAGGACACGGTGCAGAGACCATCCTCTCCTCTCCTCACCGGACCCTCAGCTCCGGAACCGTTCTCTCACTTCTGTTTATTTATCCCACTTAAATGATTATTATGAATATCATTATTTTCTAATGTAATGATTAATAGTTGTATTACTGTGGTTTTTAATTTTTATGTCTGTAGATGATTTTAACACTGAACAGCACAGCCTCTGGAACTCAACACTGAAATTGATTTGTCGTCATATTTTATGAAAGAGACACACGATCAGTAGATTTAGTGCAGACTGCCACCTGCTGGTCAAGAGGAAATGATGTCACCGATTTCAGCTATGATGGCCGTGAAAGAAGCAGAGACGGGGAAGTTAGAGACACAAAAACAAAGTCAGAGGTGCAGAGAGACAGAGAGAGAAAAAATGTGTCCTCACAGTCGGAGTCGAGGTTCTACACAGCGAACAAAGTAATCAAACTCATCGTCCTCATCCTCCTCATCCCACTTCCTCCAGATGTGTTTGTAAAAAAACCTGCAGAGACACAGAGTGTACACTACTGAGTGCACTTCTGAAACACAGCAGTGAAAAAGAAACACAGCCCAGATATCCTCACTGTGACCATCAGCACTTCAGGGCTGAAACTGAAACTCAGCCTGAACGTTTGTGTGATTTCCATAGAACAACATTTTCTCACACACACAGACACTAAAGTAAAATCAGTTTCAGTGGTTTGGGCTGTTAAAGAGGATTGTTATGGAAATGTGGAGCCCTCAGGGCAGATTTCACACACACTAACACACCTGAGGTGCTCCAGAGCGAGTGCTGTCTGGTCGAAGTCCCCTGACGGCTCGTACACCACAATGAGCTCCTGCAGTGGGACTCTGTTCATTGTGGCCTCCAGTAAAGTTCTCATGGAGTCTTCACAGAGCTCACAGCCTCGAGCCTCACACTGCAGTGGGAGAACCACATCCACCTTCGCCCTCATGTCCTTATAGTCCACATCCACCACCTGCACAACACACACCAATATACATCACACACAACTACAGCAGGTTTCAGGCAAGTTAGGATGCGTCACTTTAAATGTAACGAAATCAACAAAAATATAAACAGGGCGTGTCCCGGCACCTGCTGGTTTGATGTGTTATTTTTACACAACACGCACAGCATGAACTAAACCATCACAATGTATCTATGAGAACATGCACACAGGAACAGGACTGTAACCGCCGCACACCCCGTCATCACACGGCCATCACGAGTCCGTGTTGCGTCCCTCACCTCCACCAACACGTCAAACACGTCAGTGTGCCACAGCGCCCTCCAGTCACACGGCTCCACCACCTTCTCCAGATAATCAGCAATGAAAGCCTTCACCTCCGACGGCTTGCAGTCACCTACAACACGCACACCAGATCTGTT